>NW_007256172.1:61547-105482 GCF_000164805.1 Carlito syrichta | reverse complement strand
CCTGGGCAGCGAGACCTCATCTCTACAATAAATCAAAAAATCAGCTGGGTGTGGTAGCATATGCCTGTAATTCTGGCTACTTGGAAGGCTGAGGCAGAAGGATTGCTGGAGCCCAGCAGGTCGAGGCTGTGGTGGCCGGGAGCAGCCACTGCACTCCAGTCTGGGTGACAGAGTGAGACGCCAACTAAAAAAAAAAAGAGCAGACAAAACGGCTACCGACAAAGAAATGTCTAAATAATGTATGAATGGGCATATATGTAATAACTATATATGTGCATGTGTATACACACACACACACACACATTAACCAGAGAAAGGGATCTGAAGTATGTCTATCTGTTAATGGAAAAATGGAAAGAGCAAGAAGAGATGGAAGTTATAGGAGAGAAGGGTTGACTTATGGAGCCAGGTCTCTGATGAGGGAAGATCCAAGGGCTGCATTGGAGAATGGATTCAAAGCACAGGGACATGACTTGGTCTCTAGAAGCTTTAGTTAAGCAAGAGGAGAGCATTTCTTCTCTTGATAAGAGTAAAAGAGTCAAAAATAGGAATTGACATTCATGCATCCGTTCCTTTCCAACAGCCATTCATGGAGTACCTGAAGGTGAGTGTATGGTGAAGGCCTGGGAAGAGAGGTTGAAGAAGTTCTTCCTGGGGTGGTCTGTTTTCTCAGTGAAGGAAGGCAAATCATCTGCTGAGGGGTGGGAGAAGGAGTAAACAGTTAGCAATGCTTCTAGAACTCAAGTGTTTTTATTAATTTTATTGTTTTTCAATTTACTTGTTGGTTAACCCAATAAAAGTGTTTTCATTTTTTAAATGAACCTTCTGTTTTTAATTTTTTTCAAATCTAGAGCCAAGTTTGTTTTGTTTTTTACTTGCACAGCTGGCATTTTTATAAACTATTGACAGGATAATCATTTACAAAGAAATCCATTTCTATATGTGTCTTACGACATCAGACACACAGATGCATCTTTGAACAACACTACTCAACTAGACTTCATAGTTCCTTACAATGACTTCACAATGGCTTGTGGACAAAAACAAATTTATTTTTGGAATGCTATTGACATTTTCAGCTTTATTGGCGTTTAAAAATGGAACCAAAGCAATTGAGCATAAGTCATAGGCAGAGTCAAGATGAGAAACTATACTTCCTGAATCAAAACTGAGGCCACATGCCTTTCCCCAGGGGCAGACACAAAGGTTTGAGCTCTCTGAATAGGCTGGCCAGCAGCCTATGCAGAGAATATATTAAACAAAAGGCCCAATAATGTGACTGGAGATTCAAAGGCCCTAAAATGAGTGATTGAGCTAATTTTGGCATCAGTTACTTTACAAGAAAAGAAACTATGAGAAAAGGGAGATCTAAACACGTTCTTCCACTGGAGACCTATTATCAACTATACACAGTTACTGAAGTTGCCCTTCCACTCTACACCTGCAGCATTGTGTGAGATAATTATTGTATTCTTTGCTCATTAGAACAAACAGACCTCCCACGGAGTAATGTGCATTCTTATTTTTCTAATGGATTTATGGACTCAAAGTATTGAATACCAAATTTTCTGTGGGTTACTGAAAAGGCACAGAGGGAGCCTAGAACCGACTGGTTGTCAAAGTCCAGGCGCCTTGTATCCAAGGAAATGGAGTTAATTTAATCCAGGTGACTGGCTGTTCAACAAAATCTTTTCTTAATTAGTGGTACCTTGACCTCTACTTGTGGAGTCTCTTTCATGATCTACATTTCTTGCATCTAACTAGTCTTATTTTCCCACATGACTTCCCACAGTTGAACTATGACAGAAAATCTATTAAAGAAACAAGTTTCTTCAATTTTAAGTATATCCAAGCGGCCAAAAAGAGGAAACTGTTCTCTGCACTCGTTTGGTAAAGATAATTTTTAGTCCACAATAAAGACGGTGAAAGGCAATTCTTAGGTCCTCAGGAAGTTTAGCAGAGCACCATAGTAACAAATATTAAAACAGGAAAATATCTTCTATTTCCAGTATGGAAGGCAGAATTCTAAGATGGCCCCCAAGGTTCCCCACCCCTGGCATATACATATTATCCCAGTTATTCAGTCAAACAATAATGTAGGTATGCCTGTGAAGGAATTGTGAAGTTCCCAATCAGGTTACTTTAAGTTAGAGAGATTATCCTGACTGGGCCTGCCCTTACTAGGTAAGCCCTTAAAAAAAGTCAGAGAGATTCTTCTGTTGGCCTTGAAGAAGCAAACTGCCATGTTGTAGTAAGGGTCACATGACAGGGAAGGGGGACTGGGAAAGGGGACATCTAGTTGCTGAATGCCTCAGTACTGGAACTATAAGACACTGAATTCTGCCAACAACCAGTGGGTTTGGAAGAGGACCCTGAGACTCAGATAAGATCACAACCCTGGCTGACACCTTGATTTCAGCCTGGGGAGACCCTGAACTCCCCAGGCTCAGTTAACTCATACCCAGACTCCTGAGCCATGGACAGTGTGAAATAATAAATTTGTGTTGTTTTGAGCCACTAAGTTTGCAGAACTTTGTTTTGAAGCCTTATATAACTCATATGCAAATGGAGTGCCAATCTAGCTTCTTAACTTAAAGGTAGAAAACCAACTTTTTACATGCCTTCTAGTTCCCAGAGCTCCTTGAGCAGCCTCAGTGTAAAGCACCCTTTTTACTAGTATAACCCCTGTGGAAAACAGTTTGGCAATGCCTAAAAGATCTAAAAATCAACCTTCTATACAACTCTACTATAGCCGGAGGAAATCAAATCACTTTATGAAAAACATACTTGCACATGCATGTTTATTGTAACATTGTTCATAATAGCAAAAACATGGAACTAACTGCCCATTGAAAGAGGACTGGATTAAAAAAATGTGGTACATATACACAGTGGAATATTACACAGCCATAAAGACAAAATTATGAACTTCATAGCAACTTAGATGGTCTTAAGAGACTATAATACTGAGTGATCTATTGCAGAAACAAAGAGCTGAGTATCACACGTTCTCACTCATAAGCGGACCTTGAACAATTATCACAAAACTATAAGAAAGGGATTGGCAGTAGTGGGAAACTGCCAGGGATGAGGGATAGGATTGGAAGTAGCGGGAAACTGCCAGGGGAGGGGGCACACCTCGTCAACAAGGGTAACTGCATAATGAATATTTGCATACCTAACATTTGGACCCAACATCTTTCAAAAAAAATTTTTTTTTAAACAGGAGTAACTTCCAGTGGTCATCCACACAGTTCTGTCAAATGCCCGAGAGAAATGCTAAAGAAGATAATCTAAAACAGAACTCTCAACCTTTTTTCTACCCCGATGCACATAATGGATGAGGTTCACCTTTATGAGACTCTCCCACGACAGACAGCACCCAGTTCAATTCCCACCTGCAGGCTGTAACTGCATCCCTTTCTCCAACTAATTAACAGAGCAAATGACTGAAAGCAACATTGTAATAGTGATAATCTTGAATCCACTCTGATTTATTTTTTAAAAACAGTGTTTCCAATTTTTGGAACTTTTGCTACTAATACACTGTGATGGACCTCACAACTAATGTTCTTCATCAAAGCTGAAAGCTCCCTCTCCTTCTTCCTTTTTCACATTCAACGAAGATTGAGAACTTAGTGTGTAAAGGACCATCTATAGTTAGTCTTATAAAAGTTGTTTCCTATGTTTGCTATCCCAAAATATTCCTGCTAATCAAGGAAACCTGTGATTACCAAATCTGTTTCCACCTTTCTTGTTTTATCAAAACCCAAGTTGGGACAACTTCAGGCTGTAACTATCTTGAAGTTTCTCATATTTTTCACTGGAACATACATTGTACTGGATAAATAGGATTTTGAACAAATGAGTGACTGAAAGCTTAATGGAAAATTTTCTTCCCCGGGAGGATATGTTCAGAAATTTCTGAATAAGGAAGAAATCTGTTTATAACCTTGTCACCTGTTTCTTGTGGACTTAGAGTTGTAAATGGAAAGAATAAGAGTAGCAGGGTCATCTCAGAGCACAGGGCTATAACCAGAGGAATGGTCTAAGTGTGACAGTATCTTGCCAGTTCCTAGACAGCAGAGGAAACTGGGTGCCTAGAAAGCTCATTGGGAGGAGACATATATGATGGAGTATTACACAGTCATAAAGGACAAAAACATGGACTTCACAGCAACCAGGATGGAGTTAGGGACCATCACACTAAGTGATCAATAACAGAAACAAAGAACTGAATACCGAGTATTCTCACTCATAAATGAGCCTTGAACATTAATCACACTAGCACAAGGGAGGAATTGGCAGTCACTGTCCACTGCTAGAGGAGGGAGGGAGGAAGGAGGGTTGGGGACACAAGACAACACAGAGGGTACCTGGTCCACTACCAGGGGGAGTGAGGGCCAGTTAGGAGCCCAAACTTCATCTGCATGCAGCCTACTTATGTAGTTAATCCTTACTTGTACCCCACATTCCTATAATAAAATAAAATTTAAAAAATAAAAAGAGTATAAAATGGGAGGTAGAGAGTGACTGGGGGAATGAACTTTGTCAAAGTGGTGGTACGGCTAGGCAGAAGATTGACCTGGAAAAATGGGGCAAGGTGGAGCGGGGACAGTGATATCACGTGGTCAAAAAGAGGAGGCGAGGCAGAGGGGAGGGGCATGGATTCAGGTGGATGGGCGTGACCCAGAGAAGCAGGGGGCGGGGCACTTGGAGCAATGGCTCAGGTATTGTGGCCCTGAAGAAGCTTAGGGGCATGGTCATAACAGATTGACAAGACTAAGCTCATCTACCACATTTCCTTGCCTCTCCAAAAAGTCCCAGCTTCTTCCCCAATTCTTTGTTCTCATCCACATGTTTCCATCTCTGCAAACCTCTCCATTCTCTCCCATAATTTCATGCCTCTCCCCCAATTCTCAGTGACCACGATGGAATGGGGGGTAGGGCCATTTTTAACTCCCGAGTGTGGCTCCTGTAGGAAGGGTGCTGTGGGGCAGGAGGTATGCCTGGTTAAACAATACGATCACTTCCATGTTGAATATAATTAGGCCCAAAGTTTTCAGAGAGATTGTTTTTCAAACCAGCTATACCAGGACCGCTGCATTTGTGGGAATACTGTTGTTGAAGACGATTGCTTTTTGTTAAAATTAAAAATTATGTACTTATTCTTACATGTTTAAACTTCAGTCACCTTCAAAGTACTCTCCCTTTTTTTGTTGTTTTTGTTTTTGTTTTTTTAATTTTATGTTATTATAGAGATGTAGGGTACAAGTGAGGATTCGTGACATAAGTAGGCTGCACGCAAGTGAAGTTTGGGCTTCTGACTGACACTTACTCCCCCTTGTAGTGGACCAGGTACCCTTTGTGTTGTCACATGCCCCTTACTTTCCTCCCTCCCTCTCTCCCCTAGCAGTGTCCAATGACTGCCAAACTCTTCCTCATGTTAATGTGACTATTGTTGAGGTCCCACTTATGAGTGAGAACATGGCAGTATGCAGTTCTCTGTTTCTGTGATAGATCACTTAGTTAGATGGTCTCCAACTCCATCCAGGTTGCTCCGAAGTCCATGATCTTCTTTTTCTTTTCTTCTTTTTGGCTACATAATACTCCATAGTGGATATGTATGTATATGCACTACATTTTCTTTATCCAGTCCACTTTCAACCGGCAGGAGGGTTGATTCCATGTTTTTGCTATTGTGAATAGAGTTCCTCTGGGTATATTCCTAGGAATAGGAATGCTGGATCGTATGGAAGGTTAATTTCTAGTTCTTTTGGGAGTTGCCACACTGCTTCCCATGAAAGTTGAACTAGCTTGCACTCTCACCAACAGTGTAGAAGGGTTCCCTTTTCTCCACACCCTCACCAGCATCTGTTGTTTTTTGATTTATTGATGAGGGCCATTCTTACTGGCTTAGGTGGTAGCTCACTGTAGTTTTGATTTGCATTTGTCTGATGATTAGTGGGGCTGAGCATTTTTTCATGTGTCTGTTGGCTGCTTTTACAATTACCTTTTCTTTTTTTGAATTGGAGTCTTACTCTGTCGCCCAGGCTGGAGTACAGTGGCATGTTCACAGCCACCCGCAGCCTTGACCTGATGGGCTCAGGCGATCCTTGTGCCTCAACCTTCCAAGTAGCTGGAATTACAGGCATGTGCCACCACGTCCGGCTAATTTTTTGATTTATTGTAGAGATGAAGTCTCACCAAGTTGCTCAGGCTACTCTCGAACCCGTGGGCTCAGGCAATCCTCTCATCTTGTCTTCCCAAAGTGCTGGGATTATTGGTGTTAGCCATCATGTCTGGCCTTATTACCCTTTATCTTAACAAATATTTGTTGAATTATCTGTGCCAGGCAGTGGGTTAAGTGCTAGGGACAAACTGATGAATAAGAAACACTCTTATTCAATGAAGTATGATGTGATATATAGTATGAGTTTAAATAGAGACACGATAAACAAGGCCTGTGCCATGGGTGACATAAATCGGCCTGGGAAGCTCAAGGATGTTTGAGCTGTCTTGAAGAAGCAGTATTAAGTGGGAAAATTTGAGTGGGGAGGATAGTGAGACATGATAAAGGGAATTGAGGGCCTGAAGACACACCCAGGTTGACTATTCAAGGACCTATATGTGGGTCAGTATGGCTGGAGATTAGGGAAAGCCTAGTGGTGAGTGGTGGAAAATGAGGCTCCAGACATGGATAGAGTTCTATGATCTTCAAGATAATGGAGCCTGAAGGCGGCACCTTAGACCACCCAGCACTTTGGGAGGCCGACACTAGAGGATTGCCTGAGCTCAGGGGTTCAAGATCAGCCTGGGCAACTTGGCAAGACCTCACCTCTACAATAAATTTTTTTAAAAAAATAGCCAGGTGTGGTGGTGCATGCCTGTAGTTCCAGCTACTTGAAAGGCTGAGGCAGAAGGATCACCCGAGCCCAGCAGGTTGAGGTGGTGGTGGCTGTGAGCATGTCACTGCACTCTAGCCTGGGTGACAGAGTGAGACTCCGACTCAAAAATAATAATAATAATAATGGAACCATTGGAAAATTTTATCCAGGAGTTGGACATGTATTTTAATTATACAAATGTCATTCCTGAAGAAGTTTTGAAGATAGGTAGGAAGGATAAGACTGGGCTAAGAGAAATTGGTTATAGTGTGAGCCCAACAGTTTATGTCGGAAATGATGAAATCCTAAACTGAGGCAGTAGTGAATTGTATGAAGAGAAGAGACATTTAGAACACTCTGAGTATCCTTACTGTCACCTATATAAAATTTTTTTTTAAAAGTTTGTCTGCCTTGAGTTGGAAAAGGCACAGATTTTACAACCAGGCAGTTCTTCCTTTAAATTTCAGCTCTGAACATATCAGCTGAATAGAGGAGTGCCTTCAATTTTCGTATTCATAAAATAAGAATAATAATGTGTAACTCACAAATCTGTAAAAATGAGCAACAACATTCTTAAAATACTTAGCATGTGTTATGAACTGAATGTTTGTGTTTCCCCCCCCCCCCCCATTCCTATATTGAAGTCCTTATCCCTGATGTGATGGTATTAGAAGGTCTGGGACCTTGGTGAGCTAATCTCTTTTTACCATGCAGGAGTACAATGAGAAGTTGGCAGTCTGCAGCAGGAAGAATCCTTAGCAGAACTTGACCCTGATCTCAGACTTCCAGCCTCCCCAAAATAAAGTCCCTTAGTCTATGGTACTTTGTTACAGCAGCCCAAATTAAGGTGGCATAATAATTGGAACTTTATGGCTGACTAGTGTTTATATAACTCATATACAATATTTTACCTTTTTTTTTTAATTCTAGGAAGTTCAGAGTTAAATGTAATACCAATCCACAAAAGTCCTATAGACCTCACGGCCAACACATAGCTTTCTCTATCTTTTAATATTTCTGTTATGTTAGCTTTATTGAGTATTCTGTCACTTCTAAACAGCCTCATAATCCTTTCAAGAAAAAGGTGAGCCGGGCTCGGTGGCTCAGCCTGTAATCCCGTGCCTTGGGAGGCTGAGGTGAGTGGATTGCCTGAGCCCATGGGTTCAAGACCCGCCTGGGCAACTTGGTGAGACCTCATCTCTACAATAAATTTTAAAAAATTAGCTGGGTGTGGTAGCGTGCACCTGTAGTTCCAGCTACTTGGAAGGCTGAGGTGGAAGGATCGCCGGAGCCCAGCAGGTCGAGGCTGCGGTGGCCGGGAGCAGCCACTGCACTCCAGTCTGGGTGACAGTGAGAATCCAACTCAAAAAAAAAAAAAAAAGAAAAGAAAAGAAAAGAAAAAGGTGAATAAGGAATGGGTAAATGGATAGATGGGTGGACTGATGTCATTCAGTATAGCCTTGATTATAAACCAACCCCAAAGTTGGAGGTTTAAAACACCAGCCCTTTTTTTATAGCCCACAGTTTGATGGGCCAGCAGTTTGGGCTGAGGTGAGACCAACTAGGACCGCTCGTCTCTGATCTGCTAGGTAGTGGCTGGATTCAGTCATGCTCTGCAGTCAACTGGCAGCCAGTGTCCTCCCTCACACTGTTGTTGTCTGTTAGTGATTGGCAGGGGCTAGGAAGGTCACCAAGTAAGCCTGGGCTCTTGTATATGGTGGTGGTTGCAAGGTTTCCGAGAGCAGCAGAAGAGGGACACTCCCTTTGTAAGCACTTTTAAGCCCCTTCAACATATTTGCTAATGTGCCATTGGCCAAAGCAGATCACATGGCCACCTCCAGACTTAAGCAGTGAAGACATGAACTCCATCTTTGATGATTCAAGCTGCAGAGTCATATTACAAATGGTGAGAAGAATTAGTATAGTATGCTATTGTGTGTAGTTATGAATGTAATGGTCTTGCCACAATAGAAAGGAAAGAAAAACGGACTACTCAGGACACTCCTCCAAGTTTCAAGGGTGTTAGGTGGTATGATAAAAAGAGCACGAAGCCGGGCTCGGTGGCTCAGCCTGTAATCCCGCACCTTTGGGAGGCTGAGATGAGTGGATTGCCTGAGCCCGCGGGTTCGAGATCCGCCTGGGCAGCGAGACCTCATCTCTACAATAAATCAAAAAATCAGCCGGGCATGGTAGTGCATGCCTGTAATTCTGGCTACTTGGAAGGCTGAGGCGAAAGGATTGCCGGAGCCCAGCAGGTCGAGGCTGCGGTGGCCGGAAGCGGCCCCTGCACTCCAGTCTGGGTGACAGAGTGAGACTCCAAATCAAAAAAAAAAAAAAAAAAAAAAAGAGCACGAGACATGAATTCAGATTTTCCTGAGTCTAAAAATGGATTTTCCCATTACTTTCTATAGTGCTGAACAAGTCATTTAAACTCCACTTTTCCCTACTGAAAGATGACTTTTCTCAGAAGGTTGTGAACATTGAATGAGTTAATGCATTCAAAGCAGTTTAGCCCAGTACTTGATTCAAAATATGTTCTACTCACAAGACTACAACTGTTATTATAAACCTAAAAACCTTTGAAAAAAGGTGGAAAAAATAAGTAATTAGTCCAACACCAAATAAAACTAAAGTTTCTACAATGAACATTGCTTTCTTTCAACATCACTACTCTTTTTTTTGTTTTGTTTTTGAGTTGGAGTCTCACTCTGTTGCCCAGACTGGAGTGCAGTGGCCACTCCCGGCCACCGCAGCCTCGACCTGCTGGGCTCCGGCCTTCCACCTCAGCCTTCCGAGTAGCCGGAATTACAGGCATGCGCTACCACGCCCGGCTGATTTTTTGGTTTATTGTAGAGATGAGGTCTTGCTGCCCAGGCGGGTCTCGAACCCGCGGGCTCAGGCAATCTGCTCACCTCAGCCTCCCAAAGGCACGGGATTACAGGCTGAGCCACTGAGCCTGGCTTTTTTTTTTTTTTTGAATCAGTCTTACTGTCACCCAGGCTGGAGTGCAGTGACACACTCACAGCCATCACAGCCTCAACCTGCTGGGCTCTGGCGATCCTTCCACCTCAGCCTTCCAAGTAGCTGGAACTACAGGCATGTGCCACCACACCCGTCTAATTTTTTAAAAATTTATTGTAGAGATGAGGTCTCACCAAGTTGGCCAGGCTGATCTTGAACTCAGGCAATCCTCTAGCCTCGGCCTCCCAGAGTGCTGGGATTATAGGCGTGAGCCACTGCACCCAGCCAACATCACTACTCTTAATAGTCACTGTGTTCCTAGGTTGTTTCCTTTTTTCTTTTCTCCGTTTTTTCCAATCCTCATTTCACCCATCCATGGTTTAGTTTTCATTTGATCTAAGATCAGTATAGTACTCTTTCTCTTTCCCTCCTTTTCTTCAAATACTATCCCAAATTCCTTTTTTAGGTGGTGACATTTGTACTAGCTCTTGAAGAGTTTTAATGGGTAGAGAATGCAAAAAATCTGAACATCTGTGATATTTGCAGATTGGTGATCTGCCTGCTGTGTCTGCAACATGAGATATTTCTGGAGGGAATGTTTTGTAAAGATAATTGGGGGCAGAGTGATAAAGGGCTATGAATCCTATAGTAAGAAATGCCGATCTTACTAGAGGTAACCGAGGTCTCTGAAGAGGCAAATGACATAACAGATATGTATCATAGAAAGGCAACTTGGGCATCGGTGTAAAAATTAGATAGAAATGAACATTGAATTCGAGTTAACAAAGACTAAACATGGAAGATCCTTCAGGATCATTGCAGAGGTCCTGGTGAGTTGTGGGAATGACCCAAGCCAAGGCAGAGCAGTGGCAATGGAGAAGACAGGCCAGGTCCAGGAGGCCTAGCCAGATTGAATACGCATTTGTCAAAGAGTTATCAAATGTCTATTCCATAGCAACAAGTGTTCTAGGTACTAGAGATTCAAGTGGACGTAATTCTGTGCTCAGGATAGACGAGGTGGTCACGAATGTGCCAGAGTTTGATACAGCACACCACCTGGAGTCACTCTCTTAGGGAGGGCTCTCAGGGTGGGTGTTTCTAATGCAGTAAAATAAAGAAGAAACAGTGAGTGAGCAGCCTTGGGACATAGCAGCGAGACATGTCCAGGAAGAAGAGCTGGCAGGTACCAAGCTAGGAGCTTCTGTGTGAATTCTTGGGCCAACAAAATGGTTGGACTCTAAACAGGGAACAGGAAGGTAAAGTAGTGGGAAATACGCTAGGAGGAATAGCTAGGGGCTGGTTCTTAGAGGGCTCTGCAGGCCATTTAAAGGATTTTTTTTCTTTTACTCTGTGATGGAAGCTGTTTTGCATGTCTCATAGTTCATTTATCACCACTAGCTTAGCCATATTTGACTTGTAATTTGAACCTTCTAAGCCTCAGTTTCATCACCTTCAAAATGGGCATACAATGATAAACTTTATAAAGGTTGGTATAAGCATTAAATGTCTTGAAAAGCACTTGGGTGTTGACTGGCTGTGGAGATTAAATAGGTTAGGCAGGGACAGTTTTTACATTTCCAGCATAAATAATGGTGATATTATCTAGGAGGAAACACATGAAAAGAGTCATAGTGGTGAACAACAGAGGGACATAATGAGACTGTTATGAACTCTAAGATGCTGTGTGATATTCCGGTAGAGGTCTCTGGTCATGACTGGTTCTGTGGGAAACAGTCTCTGTTTTTCAGGAAAGGGGTCTGGAGACGTGGGTTCCAGAGAGCGAAGGCAGAGAAGTAGGGTTGTCATATTTTACAGAGGTTGCACTTAATGCATTCAATAATTTTTTCTCTACTATTGCCACACAATTGTTGTTTCTCTGAAGCTGAAAGATAGGCTGTTAAACTATGAAACAATTCTGTGTTCATCATTCCTTATCCTCTACTGCAAACACACAAACCTGCTTCTAACTGTTTGCCTCTCGCTCCCAAAGGCCATAAAACGTGTCCTGATGGAGATCTGGTGACTGGAAAGGCTTGATGGACTTTGCTCTATTTTCTCCAGCAACTTCCACGTCCTCCCCCACAAGGCTTCAACATGTTTGTTTCCATGTTTCCAGTTCTCATTGTGACTTCCATCCCTTTAAAGTATATTCCCAGGGATTATACACATCCTTCATTCTTCCACTTGTGCTGTGATTGTCCCTCGTTTTGATGGACTTGCCTATGTTTAATTGATATCCTGTGATTCACTGTCATTCACATACACATGCATATGTATTTAAACATGGCTGCAGAGTGACACTTGCCAACCATACAAGGGGGTGGTGTCCATGAAAGAGTCCCTCTCCTCACCCTTTCCAGGCAGTGCTGTCTGGCCTGAGGGAGGCTCTGGGAGTCCATTGTTGGGAATGAGTGGGCAACGTTGTGCGCGCCTTCATTTGCTGCCCTGAGAGGGGAGATGCTACCCTAACCGTGAGTACCTAACAACCTCCACCCTCATGTAGCTTTAAATGCTCTACATAGACAACCCCAGTTTGTCTAACAAGGGTATTTTCTTGCTTGAACCATGGTAAGTATCTACAGCACTTTTTGCATTTAGGTGGGTCCCATGATTCCCCTAATCCTCCATCCCTTCAAGTCACATGTCACGTCCAGTCCCCTAGAATTCCTGGATGGATTTTATAACCAATATCTGTCTTTTTACTTCCTTCTTCTGCATTTTTCCAGTCCTCCACCCTCCGCCTCAACACCCCTTGGATTGGAAGACCGACCATGTTCACCTTCCTCCCTTTTGCCACTGAAAAGAGCAGTTGAGGATGTGGAGGACAGGCCAGTGGCTGGCAGGAGGAATTTAGCCATGATGTCAGCCAACCCAGGAGCCCATTCATCTACTGAAACTTTTGCTCCTGAACCATTTGCCTTCATTTGTCTCAGTGCCTTTGTGCCCTGTGGAATACTGTGAACCCCCTTCCTCCCCACCCCCCAGTCAACTTTAACCATCTACCTGCTTCTTTGCATCTACCTGCTTCTTTGTTGGGCTAACTCCTCCTTGTCCTCAAGTGTTGGGACCTCTGGAAAGCCTTTGCTGATAAGTTCAGCATTCCCTTCTCTCCAAGGCTGGGATAGATTCTTCTGCCTGTGTGTGTGTGTGTGTGTGTGTGTGTGTGTGTTTGTGTGTGTGTGTGTGTGTGTGTGTCCCAATATTGTACTGTCATTGTCTAAGGACTTGTCTACCTTCCTGATAAGATTGTGATACCCAGAGGGCACCTCTGTTTCCTCAGCACTGACCTCACTGTTAAGCCTGAATAAATGCTTATTAAATGAATATTTATATTTATTCTTTCATCAACATGCTAAAATTAAAGAAGATATTGTATCTTAAAACTTTATCCACCTACGACACTTATTTTTTCTATTTTTACTTTTTACCTTTTTTGATGCCTTTTTCTCTCCTAAAATCATTTCATAAAGAAATTCTCCATTATGTCATGTTCCCATTCAGTGCCATCATAATTTGCCTATTTTATTTGCTTATTTTATTAAAATCAGCATCACTTTGTTTTCTCTTTTTTCTTGCACACTTTGAAATATTTTGATTGTGCCTTTATTCTTACCTGATATCTTAATTTTGATTGTGCCTTTATTCTTACCTGATATCTTAATTATCTTACCACTCATCCTTAAAATAGTGTCCTCAAGCAGACAACAGGTCTAAAAACCATTCAACTTTTCTCAAACTACATATCTTCATCTAGAAATGTAAGAGTCTCCCCACCCAATTTATTTTAGAATTAGCCACATTTCAAATAAAAGCTTGCTGGCCCTAGGTATATTGGA
This sequence comes from Carlito syrichta, assembly GCF_000164805.1. Classification (NCBI taxonomy): domain Eukaryota; kingdom Metazoa; phylum Chordata; class Mammalia; order Primates; family Tarsiidae; genus Carlito; species Carlito syrichta. The sequence goes on along the minus strand of NW_007256172.1, from coordinate 91,798 downwards.
ATTGAAAAAATAAAAAGTTGAAAACTTCTCATTAACATAGAGATGTCTCTCAACTGAACTTTAATTTTCTTTGTGATTATAAAGTCACAGTCTCAAATTTTCCAGAGATATAACTTGTTTTGTTTTACTTATTTATTTATTTATTTATTTATTTAAATGAAAAAAGCAGGATTTATTGAGAGGACAGAAAAGCTCCCACAGTGGGAGGGGACCTGGGAGGCTGACCTATTTATTTCTAATACAAGTTCCTTTTCAACAGAAACAACAGGAAATCAAATGTAGTCAATCTGGGATTCCATCTTCTTTAACCCAGAATCTAAAGGAGGAGGACTTGAGTCCTCTGACATCATTCCTTCATTTATTTATTCATTCAATAAACTTTTATTGAGCACTTGTTATGTGCCAGGCACCTGTCTCAGGCTCTGATCTATAGTAATGAACAAAACAAAGTTTGTGTTTTCACAGAAATAAATGTTTATATTTACAAATGTAAATACATATGTACATGCTGTCAGGTGGTAATAAATGCTATGAAGAAAGATAGCACAGAGTGTATGGAGGCAGGAAATCCCAGGTGGAAGCTACTCTTTCAGTCAGGCTAGTTTATATAGGCTTCTCTGACATGGTGGCACTTGAGCTGATGTGTGATTTCACAGAAGGAATCGGTATAGATATGCAGCTAGGAAGGGAAGGGAGGATAAGACTGAGCCCTAGGGCTTTCCAGATAGAATAAAAGAGGAGGTTTCAGTGAAGAAGACTGAGGAGAAGAGATCCGGAAGAGAGGAGAAGAACCCGGAAGATGTGAGGGGCTAGAAACCTGGTAAAGAACACATCACAAGACAAGCTATAGTCAATGTTGGTGGTAGTTTGAGTCAGACGGAGACTGAACATTGACCAACTTTTGAAGGTTAAGTTCCCTGAAATATCAATTGTCCCCACTGGGTCCTACATTTTCTACTGGGCCTGAGAGACACATATGCTCTGCTCCTGGAACTAACCAACTTCTTCTACCCATGGTAGGGGGTGTGGTGCAGTGAGACCTTAACTACCTAGACACAGGTGGAAGCCATGTCTAGAGTTCTATGAAGTCTTCTGGAGGAAATGTATAAAATGGAGCCCAGATCTCTCTCTAAGATTTCTAAAAATCATTCTGAAATCTCTGTCATCCCCCATGTGCCTCATAAATGGAAAGGGATGAATCTCAGGATCCTTTTCAGGGACCAACCAGCATCTGAATTCTCCTTTCCCTTCCAATTCTACTCCTTCCCTCCAGCTAAAGAAGTATTTCTCGAAGAGTAATGGGGTAGAGTGAGCCCGAGACTCCTGTATTGTGTCTGATACATTATTTATACCCTAAATTCTATTGATTTCCCTCAGAGCCTAGACTTTTACTCACAATCAGAGATTTCTTAGATTTATGCTGACAACTCTTTTCACAAGGAGCCCAGTGTAGTGGCTTCTTGAGCAGAGAAAGGTTAGAAGGTGACAGAGAACACTGGAAGTGAGTTTTATTTTTGTCCCAATTTTTCCCATTTCTTTTTTCCATGGTATTCTTCATTTATCTTACCTGTAGTTGGGCACACAGATTTTGACTCTTAGGAAAGAAAGTCATCTCTGCTTTTTCCTTTCCCTATTCCTCCTCCAAGGAGGAGAAATTTTGATTTGGACCTATCCTATCTCAAGGCATTGAGCGGAACATATCTTCTAAGGCACAAGCATTGCCAAACACACCTACCTGGCTCTCTTCCTTCCAGGTAAGAGCCACGCCTGCTCACATATGGGAGGGCGCAGGCTCTTGCAATCTTGCTCTAGTCCTGGCTTTCTCTCCTCTGATGGCTTCTCTTCTGCCCATTTAGTGGTTAAGCTCCAGGTCAATTTGGTATTGGACGGTAGAAACAAACATGCTTTTTAAAAAAATTCTGCTTTCTTTTTCTCGTTGCTGTTTCTTACTTTTTATTTCTTTTTCTTATTTCATTTTCCCCTGATGCCGGCAGAAGGACATGATTCTATTAGCTTTTCCTTACATAATTGGGGCAGAACTGAGCTTTGGCTGTGTTTGGGGGCTGAGTGAAAAAAAAAATAGCTTTTATGGACTGCTTTAACCAAAACGTCCTCTTTTTAACTTTTTTTTTTTTACTGAGATATAATTCACTTAACAAAACTTGCCAGTTTAAAGTGTACAATTCAGTAGTCATTAGTATATTCACTATATTGTGCAGCCATCTGGAATATTTCACTAACTCTAGAACATTTCCATCATTCCAAAAAGAAACCACTTACTTACTAGCAGTCACTTCTCAATTCTCCCTCCCGCCTCAAGCCCTGGCAACAACTTATCTACTTTATGCCTCTATGGATTTACCTATTCTGGGCATTTCATATGAATATATACATACAATATGTGGCCTTTTATGTCTGGCTTCTTTCACTTAACATAATGTTTATGCCTTACTAGTTTAAGGAAGAGGAGTCTTCTGGATTGCCCTGTCCAGTTCACTGAAGGTCAACATTGGAGTTCGGAGTCCAAGATTCAGCATATCAAGATGCAGTACTGTACCTTCATTGCCTCATTGGCCACTGCAAACTGGATCTGGTAAGAACACCTCTGGTGGCCAACGGCAGGCAGGGTCATGCTTCCTGACAGTGGGTCAACCCAGTCCCCTGGTCAGGAGCAGTGAGAGCACCATATGGTCAGCTGTGCTTTCCACGACAGCTGTGCTTTCCACGTGGTAGAGACTACATTGTAACTGAGAAGACTTGTCAGCTCATGTGAGACACCCTTGTAGACTCTTTAAAATTATTGGAGGTGAAACTATAAGAATCTTAGAAGAGAACTTAGGGAACACTCTTCTGTACATCAGAGTGGGCAATGAATTCATGGTCAACTCCTCAAAAGCAAATGTAGCAAAAGCTAAGATTGGCAGATGAGACCTTAGCAAACTAAAAAGTTTTTGCACAGAAAAAGAAACTATCATAAGAGTAAAGAGACAACCTACAGAATGGGAAAAGATATTGACAAGTTATCTATGTGACAAAGGCCTAACATCCGGGATCTGCAAGGAACTCAAATAAATCCACAGGAAAAAAGCCCAAATAACCACATTAAAAAGTGGGCAAAGGACATGAACAAACACTTCTCAAAAGAGGACATTCAAGGAGCCAACAAACATATGATAAAACACTCAGCTTCACGAATCATCAGAGAAATGCAAATCAAAACTACAACAAGTTACTACTTCAGATAGGTCAGGATGGCTATTGTTAAAAAGTCAAAAAACAACAGATGCTGACAAGGCTGTGGAGAAAAGGGAATTCTTCTACACTGTTGGTGGGAATGTAAGCTAGTTCCACCTTTGTGGAAAGCAGTGTGGCATTTTCTCAAATAACTAAATATTGAGCTACCATAAGATCCAGCAATCCCACTTCTGGGAATATGCCCAGAAGAACATAAATCACTCTATGAAAAAGACACCTGCACATGTATGCTCATTGCAGCACTCTTCACAGTAGCAAAAACATGGAACCAACCCAGATGCCTATCAAAGGTGGACTGGATAAGGAAAATGTGTCATATATACACGACGGAACACTGCGCGGCCATAAAGAACAAAAATATGCCCTTTGCAGCAACATGGATGCTGTTGGATACCATCATACTAAGTAAACTATGACAAAAACAAAAAGCTGAATACTGCATGTTTTCACTCATAAATGGGCACTGGACATTGGGCACTCAAACACAAAGGCAGGAACAACTGAAGCTGGGCAGTACTAGCAGTAGGAGGGAGGGAGAGGAGAAAAAGGGCACACAATCACCCGTTGGATACCATGTTCACTACCAAGAAGAGAGAGGGCTCACTAGAAGCCCAAACGTTACCTGCACACCATGTATTTACGCAGCAAATCCTCACATGTACTCCACAACTCAAAAATACAAATTAAAAAAAAATTATTGGAGGTGGCCTTGAGGGGGCATGTGATAGTATATAAATAGTATGAAGATCAAAGAAAAGTAATTTATCACCATCAGTATGATCCCCCTATGCACCCAGACCAATGCTGTTAGGAAACACTGATCAATTTCATAAGCAAAAGAGGATTCCCTTTTATGTATATAGTAATAAAGCCTAATTCTTTGAATTTGTAGGCTCCTTTTAAGACGATGTCCAACCAGGGACCTAATCAAGTTTCCTAAATGATCACTTAAAAGAGCAACAACTCAAATAACAGGGAAATCCAATCTCACTCATGAGTTTCTCATTAGCTTCAGGAGGTAACACTGCTTCCTAAAATTCCCTCTTCTCTCTTCTTCCCAACATTCCAAAGACAGCATCTGATAGAAACAAAAATCAGAAAAAAATTGAGTGGCTCTACTACTTACCAGTTGGAGATCTTGGACAGGTTAATTAATATCTCTGAAACTCAGTATCCTCGTGTGGAAAATGAGGGACATAAAACTACTTTTCCAGGTATTTTGGGAAGTCAATGGGATTCATGTTTGGAAAATGAGTAGCAAAATACCTTGCATGCTGGCACTCAGTCTAGTAGTTCTCTACTGTTTCTCACTGCCATGGGCTGGGCCCCTAAAATAGACCACCCTGACTGGTGTTGAAAAGGCATGTCCCCAGGAGATCCTTCAGAGAAAATCCATGGCAGCCAGCCCCAAAGCACAACTTCTCTTGAGGAAGTATATTAGCTCCTGTCTCTTACCACGATCTGCTGCCTTTTCTGCCTCTTTTTAAATAATGGTCATGCAAGCCACATGCGCCATTTAACCTCTGACTTCCCTCACCGGGTAAGGTAGGTAAGTTCTCCCAGGCCCATACAGCTGGTTCCAGGCAACCTTCACTCTGCTTCACTCGTTGCCTTGATCTCTGAGCACACAGGTATCAGCCTACTCACTTAAAATTCCTCACGTGTGACATTTCCTACACGAGCGGTGGAAGATGGGATAAAACATCAACATTCCTTCCTTCTCCTTTTACTCATTCTTCTCTGCCCCCTCTTTACCTACATCCTGTCTCAACTTATTCCTTTCTTCCATTTTCGAAGTTCTCTTTTGAGGTTGAGGAAGGAGAAAACAAATCTTAAGAAACAATGGATACGATTGTCTAAGTATTTCCAGAAATGGCTGATTAGTATTAAGTCTGCCAAACTAAAAATAATCACAGTTTTTGGCACTCACTGAAGTTGATGTAGACAACACTAAACAATTTCATCCTTGGAAATGAAAAGTTCCAAAGAAAATTCTTAAGGAAAAATCTGACCTCAATGTCAAGCATCCTATGACCCATTTCCTGGGAAGGTGCTTCACTCTTCATCTGAATGTTTTAGCTTTAGAGACAAGTTCATACATGGCCCTCATTCCATAACTAGGATCCAGAATATGGGGAGGGGGGAGTCTACCTTTAGCTAGGAGCTTAGCAAAGAATCTGTATTCAGAACCCAGCTCTGGAACTATGCTACCGAGATTTGAAACACTAGCTTATTGACCAGGGGAAACAATAAAATCTTGGTTTAATAATATAAAACATAGATAGAATAATGTTTGCTGCCCCATCAGTCTGTATGAGACTGATGCATTATAACCAAGGCCCAGAACATAGGAAGGTGCTTAGAAACCATTTGCTGTTGTTGTTGATGATTTTCTAAGGTAAAGCTAGAGAACTTCATTTGGTACTGAGAGAAGTAACAGCTTATGTAGGTAAAGAGGACCGTTTGAGATGGTGGTTCTCAACCTTTAATGTACATCAGAATCACCTGGAAAGCTTGGAAACACACAAACTGTTGTCCCCAGCCCTGATTGTCTGTCAGCACTTCTGGGGTAGCAAAAGATCATTTGCGTTTCTAACCAGATCCCAGTGGTTGATGTCGCTAGTCTGCAAGCCATACTTGGAGCAGCACTAATGGTATTTCTGTTCTAGGAGAGGAGATCGATTTTTTATCAATGATGAATACAAAATATGACCATATGTTTCACAACTTTGGTTGTGAAAGCAGGGTCTAGATATTGTTCGCCTGCTTTCAATGCCTTATATTGGAATACTTAGGTTAGGCAGATTCTTCTCATTCAGCAGACTTATAAATTGAGCATGTGTGATGTGCCATGCACTGTGGTAGGTACTAGAAGTACAACAGTACTAAAAATGCAACCAGACAGTCTCCCTATCTTCGTGGAGCTGATGGCTCGCTGGTGTGAGAGGCAGTAAGCATATAATTGCACGAATGCAAAATTATAGCCTCTATTGAGTAAAAGAACTTCAATCTTCCTACCAACTCTGTAAGATTGATAGTATATATATTATTGTCCCTGTTTTAGAGCTAAGGGAAAAGGTCCAGGATCGCGTAATTTTGAGAATGGTATAATTTTAGAAATCATTTTCTTGAACTCAATAAAGTGGAGTTAAAGAACTTCCTCAAAGTCACACGAGTAACTAGCATCAAAGCTGAAATTAGAGTCTTATGTGAATTTTCTCTTCTTACTGACTGAAATGTAAAAACATGGCCTTGGTGTTTTAAAGCATATATGCAATATATAACATACCAACTATGTTAGCAAGAAAACAATAACAAGGGAATTGGCAGGCAATATAAACAGTCTTTCTGCCACATTGATTTAGAGCATTGTGTGATAGTTCTAATTTCCTTTTTTCTTTCTCTAAATTTTAAAACAAAGTTTATTAGAGAAAGAAGGGAGAAAAGAAAGGGAGGCATACCAGAGCTGGCATGGGTGAGCAAAGCCGCCGATATTTATTGTTTCATTTCTACTTCTCTTGGTGGCCTGGAAGTCAGTCATTATTCTTTTATTATATTATTTAGTATATGTTTTTCCCACTGAATTTTAGAATACATCATCAGAAGGGCACTTGACCCTGTCTGATGGAGCTTTATAAGTCTATTATCTTTAAAATTAAAAACCATATTTAAAACAGTCCACGACTCCTGAAAACAAGTTACCTTTCACATTTTTATAAGAATATCATTTTAATTATTTTGTAAAGCACCTCTCAATCAGGTATTCATTGACTTTGTCAAATATTTCCCTGGTTCTAATAACAGGAAACTAAAAAGTTTATGGAAAGTAAATAAGAACTATTGCTACTATTTAGAACACATAAATGAGAGTGATGAGAGTCCTACGTATAGTTAAGGTCACAAATTTTAGAGAACTAAACTTCTAAATTAATCTGATAAATCTATTATCTGGCATTTTTAGCTATGGAAATTAGATATTAGCCTCAACTAAATAACTCTGAACCTAGTTACATGGGATCTTATTTTTAAGTACTGTAAATGGGTGGGAATAGGGTATAAATTATGAGGATCCCCACATTATTTACTATAAATACATGATGCCAGAGTTTCAAAGGTACTAGAACTAGATGGAAATCTTTAAAAAAAAATTGGATAAAGTAGAATTTCTAGAGCTAAAAGATAACATGGAAAATGCTATTCTTACCTCTCTTCATATGGAGGAAGAAACCAAGTCCTTGAGAAGAAGTGACTTGCCCAAGATCACAGGGGTAAAATTCCAATCTCTTGATTTCCTGTCTCGTATAGTAGCATAGTGTTTTGAAAGTTTTTCAATAATCCCTCTCCATCCATCCATCCCATGAATGCCCCTTTAGCCAAGGCAAGGAATTTCTTGTACACAGTGTCAAGGGAGAGAAGAAATTTCAAAGTCAATTCCTGGCTTTGTTGTTTCATAAGCTTAGATCCTGGAATGAGACAAAAGATTGAGTGCAATGCGTAATGATGTAAGAGCAAGGCTTCTGCCCCAAGCTGAAGATTATCTGGGAAGAGAAAGGAGAAGTTCAAAAGGCAGATGCAGAATCTAGACATTGTTTTCTGAGAAGGGAGCTGGGACCTGTTGCTTCTTAATGAAATGCCTACGAAGAGAGGGCTCCGTAGAACTCCGAAGCAGTCGAAAGGTCCAAGAAAAAAGTGGATCTTGGTCTCCAACCCTTGGACAGGGAGGAATTCCCCAGCATTCCCAGCCTTCATGGCAGGGAGCAGAAGCCGCACTGGGCAGACAAGCCCCTGTCAGCTTCACCAAGTTCTCGATCTTACTCCTTGGTCCAGAAACAATGGAATGATCTTGTGCACTCAAGGAGGACAAGACAAAGCAGAAGAATGGAGGAAGAGGCTGAGGCTATGTATGAAGAGGCATGCTGCAGTGACTTACAGGCATCAGTGTGCACCCTTGGGTATGGACATCATCCTTTTTCCAGCCCTTGCCCATGCCTCCACACTGTGGAAACCACCCGCCATTCAGGCCTAATCCCAAGGAAAGGAAGGAGTAAGTGAAAGTGAGGGTAGGAGACCACACTGCATTGACCGAGATCAGATTTCCAACCATTTGGCCAAATAGGAAATGAAAATAAATATTAAGTATAATTACAGCAAAACAGAGAAATTCCTTTCACAAAAGAGTCTGCAGATAAGTTTGGGTTTTGTCGTTGTTTAATTTGTGTTTTTTGCCTGCTACAATATTACAACTTATTGGGGCTGAACGTAGTTTTCCCGAATGGCAAAATAGTTACTTTTCAGAATTCAACTTAAAAAATAATAATTTCGTCCAATTAGTTGGTATGTAAAAGAGCCTTAAATAACATTTTGGGAAATGTGGCAACTCCTCTTTTAAATTAAAAACTGTTGTGAAGAACAATTTATATCTTTAAACATTTTAATGTAAAACTTGTGTTGTTACTACGTTTTGGATTTGAAGACCAACTCAGCCCCCATACATTCCCTTCTCACATCCTGTGTGAAGAAATTTCCAGAAACTCTACTGTAGTGAGGGCCTCCAGACAAGACCTCCCAGCTCCCTCTGGGACACACTCCCCACCCCCAGCTCACTTGTCAGCAAAGAATATTATCGTTTTCTTATTGCAATCCAAATGGACCTTCTTACATCGCAATCTTGTTGTTATTTGCACATTTCAGATGTTCCTGTATTTATTCCTAAAGTGCATGCAATTAACTTTCAACTAACATTGACTCATGCCTTGAGAGTTACCAGTTGTATCTTATCTTTTTTCCAAAATGGACTATGACTCTGGCGCCCTGTTGTATGTGTGGGAGGTGTTAGGAAGCAGCCTGCCTCGTGGGGAAAGCAGAGGTTTGGAGTTCTTCCAGGTTCTACCACCTACTGGCGTTGGGTCTTTAAGCAAATCAGTCCACCTCTAGACTGCCTCAGTTTCCTCACTGATAAAATGAGGATAACGATAGTTCTTATCTCTTAGAGTTGGGGGGCTTAAATGTAGCCCTTGCAGAAACATATTACAGTTTCTGGCAAATGGCTGGTGTTCAAGAAATGTCAACAACTAGTATTGTGTGACCTGGAACCAGGAATCTGCCACATCTGTCCCCCTCCCACCCAATTCTCTTCTCTCTATCGGTGCTATTATTCCTTAAATGTTTGTTGAATATATTCTGAATGCAGATTTACCATTTGCTTTCAGTTTTCAACTCAGTAAACTTTAATTAAGCCCATACCATGTACCAGACACCATAGTAATGAAACAATAAAATGGATAAAGTATAGTCTCTGTTCTTCATCTTACAGTAGGAGAGACTTAATTAATAATTTCACATATGAACACATTCAATAGAAGGAGGCACCGGAGAGTTGTTGAAGGCTTCCTGGAGGAGGCAACCACTGATGTGAGTTCTGAACCATGAGTGAGAATTAGCCAAGGTGAAAAATGGTTGGCAGTCTCTTCCAGGCAGCAAGAAGAACCTGGAACACAGGAAGAAACAACATGAAGACATGGTATATGGGGGAATAATGCCCATAACATCTGTGGAGATGAGGGCAAAAGTACAAATGGAGGAGTTTTATGTCTAAAAAGGTAAAAGCTATAAATCAAGCTAACCAGCTGCTACATGAAATAAGTTTTATCCCCCTACTTTATCAAATACACCCTCATAATATCCTGAAAGGTTGGGTTTTACTTTGGAATTCTGGAATTTATTGGAATTCCAGGCTAGAAATATGATGGTGAGGAGAGAGGCAGCCCTGGTTCATATCCCAACTGCTGTGGGCTGAGTGTTTGTGTCCCCACAAAAGTCCTATTTTGAAACTCTAATCCCAAATGTAGTGAACTCTGGAGATGAGGGCTCTGGGAGGTAGTTAAGTTATGAGACTGGAGCCCTCCTGATGGGATTAGAGCCTTATCTTAGTTTGCTTTCCCCCATTCCACCATGTGAGAATACAGGAAGAAAATTCTCACCAGACACTGGATCTGTTGGCACCTTGATCTTGGCCTTCCCGCCTCCAGGACAGTGAGAAATACCTTTCTGTTATTTTAGTTACCCAGTCTATGGTATTTTGCTATAGTACTCCAAACAGACTAGAGTACTCATCTTCCTGTTTCTTACCCCTAGTGCGACAACCCACCCCACTCTATTTGGCAATGATGCTAACATTTGCCTCTTGTCTAGCCCATCTCAAACCTACCCAGAGACATGATCTATCCTTCAGTGCATAAACTAAGAGAAGAAACCCATATAAGCCTTGGAAAGGGCACTGGGCCATTTGTCAAGAGGAGTTGGGATACCAGACACCTGTAGCGTGGTCCACATGGAAGAAGCTTGGGCTCTGAATGAATTCTTCTGTTTGACTAACATAGATTTCTCACCTGTGAGAAGACAAGTGAGTTTCACCACTGGGCTCTCTAAGGAGCAAAGCTCAGGACAGTTACTTGCGTGTCTAGGTCTAAGAGTGATACAGGTAAGTTACACTTCTCCATCATAAGAGTATAAAGAATAAGGCAGAAAGAGTGCAATGAAAGGCTGGAGGGGGAGATAGGAACCATGACATGGACTCTTTGCATTACAGGGCTGAACTTGAATCTGTTGGTTATGTGGAAACATGGAAAGATTGTGTGAAAATAAAGGTTATAATGATTTTTTTTTTAAAAAAGTAAATAATTGGCTACAGTTTGGAGGATAGATTGAGAATCAAAAGTCACAACAAAACCAGGGTAGAGAGACCAGTTTTGGAATAGTCTAAGTGAGAGATGAAGTAGAATTATCTGGAGATGAGAATATAGGGTCAATATAAGCTTCAGAGGTAAAATTGATAAGAATTGCTGATTGATTGGAGTGGGAGATGGAGACAAATGGATGACAGGAAGGACTAGAGGAGAACTCCCATGTTTGAGTTAGTGGCTGTGGGTTAGTTTTTTTTATTGCTGTCATGAGAAATGACCACACATTTAGCATCTTAAAACAACATGCATATAATATTACAGCTCCTTTCATCTGAGTCCCCTGATTAGAGTCTCAAAAGGTTGAAATCAAGGGGTTGGCAGGGCTCCATTCCCTTCTGGAAGATCTAGGAGCAAATCTACTGCTAAGCTCCTTCAGGCTGTGGATAAAATTCAATTCTTGGAGGTTGTAACACTAAGGTCTCATTTCCTTACTAGCTCTCATTCAAGGATGAGTCTGTTCCTAGAGCCTGCACATGTTCCTTCTCATGTTTTCCATGTGGACTTCTTCCAGCAACAGTGGGTTGTGTTCCTGTCATGCTTTGAATCTCTCTGACTTCCCTTTCTGTTGCATTGCTCTCCTGCATCTCCTTTCTGCAATCAGAAGAGAAGAATATTTTCTGCTTTTAAGGACACATGTGATTAGATTGGGCAATCCCAGATAATCTCTCCATCTCAATGTACTTAAACTTAATCAGATCAGCAAAGTTTCTTTTGCCAAGTAACACAATCTATTAACACATTTCGAAGATTAGGACATGGACTTCTTTAAACGGGACACTCTACCTACCTCAGCTCATAAAATTTTCTAGAATTATTTAGTCTAACCAACCTGCTCAGTACACAGATGTCCCTTTTCTAAGATCAGTCAGTTTGTTTGGTGGCAGAAGCTGGGAGAGAATCCAGCCTTTTTAAATTTCTGATCCAGGCCATCCATAGCCATACTTACTAGAAAACTTTGACTCTACCTCCTTCAAGCCTCACTCAATTGTTCTTTATCAAATCACCTTGTTTATTTCCTTCATTGAATACATGAGATTCTAAAATAGTGTTATTAGTTTACTTATTTATTGGACATCTTCCCTCACAATCATTTAAACTCCAAAATAAGTTACAAATCTAAAATAAAGACTTTTGTTTGGTTTGTTCACCACTGAATCTCCAGCACTACAAACAGTGTATAGTACACAGTTAACATCAATAAATACTTACTGAATTCGGCTGTGAGTCCATCAGGTCCTGGACTTTTTTTGTTGGGAGACTTCTAATTACTGTTTCAACCTCGCTACTCATAATTGGTCTAGGCAAGGTTTCTATTTCTTCTTGGTTCAAGGTTGGGAGTTGTATATTTCCAATAATTTATCCATTTCCTCTAGATTGCTTAGTTTGTTTGCATAGAGGTGTTCATAATAGTCTTGGATGATCTTTTGAAGTTCCATCGTATCACTTGTAATGACTCCTTTTTCATTGCTAATTGAGCCAATTTGAGTCTTCTCTCATCATTTCTTAATTAATCTAGCTAGTGGTCTATCAATTTTGCTTATCAAAACAAAATTTTGATTTTGTTTACCGATTTTTGTTCATTGATCTTTTGTATTTTTTTTTCCTTTAAATCTGAATTTCATTTAGTTCTGCTCTGATCTTTGTTATTTCTTTTCTTCTGTTACCTTTGGGTTTGGTTTGTTTGTGCTTTTCTAGTTCCTTGAGGTACGCTGTTAGGTTGTCAATATGTTATTTTTCAGTCTAATTTATGTAGGCCTTAAACGCTATAAATTTTCCTCTGATCACAGATTTGGCTGTGTCCCAGATGTCTAGATAACTGATTTCATTTTTGCATTTGTTTTCAAGAAATTTTTAAATTTCCATCTTGATTTCATTGTTGACCCAAAGATCATTCAGGAGCAACATGGATGGAGCTGGAAAGCATCATCTTAAGTAAACTGACCCAGAAACAGAAAACCAAATACCACATGTTCTCACTCATATATGGGAGCTAAACAGTCACAACGATGCAAATAATAGACACTGAGAACACCAAAAAGGGGGGAGGGAAATGGTCAGATTCAGAAACTACCTATGGGGCACAATGCTAACTATCTGGGAAATGGGCCACCTAAGACCCAACTCCCCCTCCCCCACTACACAATATGTCCATGTAATGAATATGCATTTGTATCCCCTAAATATAAAATGAAAATTTTAAAAACTTATTGAATAAATTATGATGATAAGATTTGGCCTGAATATATACATCTCCTGAAAATGAAGCAGCACTACAATTCAAAATAGTTTGTTTTCACGTTCATAGCATGCTCAGTTATCTACGATTCTTTTGGCAAACCCTCTTAATATCAAATATTCATTTGCAGTATACCCACTCACCTGCTAATATCAACATCTAAATCAGTTGAGAGTGACTGTGGTTGACTTTAACTTAAATGGTGTGCATTGTATTGAACTGCATGCAAAACAGGCCATTTTAGCTTTCTACAATAATAGATTTTCCATGAGTAGTCTTGTGAAAATAAATCAGCAATATTAAGGCATCTTAATTTAGCATATTAATGAGTGCTGCCAGGGAGAGCTGGACATTGCATGTGTTTATATTTTCTACAATGTTCTGTTATAAATTTTACCTCTATTTAAGCCTTCCATGTCATATGGGGCTGGAAATAACTCAAAAGATCGTCTTGTCTATCCCCTTCCTTAAAGCATAAGTGGATGAAAAAACATCCATAAAGTCAACTAAGCAGCTATTTCTGAAATAGCCTTCAAAAAATAAGGCTTCTTGACTGAAAGTCCCAAGTTTACAATTATTAAAGCAAGTATATTTTTTCTAAGGCTTACATTTTCCCCTTCTCTTTACTATTTAAATTGCATTGACTTAATTATCCTCTCATATATTTATCTCAGTGAACAAGAATAACATTAAAAATAATTTATTTCCTTTATTCTTCTTCAGGCCTCCATGGTAGGTGAAAGCTACAAAGTTAGGTTTCATTTACTGGACTTTTCTTTTTCTAAGTGACTGATTATACATTCTTCCAAGTCACATCTTATTTACGGGACTTCAAAGTGAACACAGTATTTTATTGAATGCCCGATAAATGATGTAAGTAATGAGTGAGTGTCTTCTTCTCCTTGCATACTGCTTTCCTCGAAAAACACAAACATTTCTATCTCTTATCCTTCCTGGGGTGCTCTGTGGCTTATAAACTAAAGATGCCACCTGAAGTGAGCTCTATGTGCATTTTGGTAAGAATAAATTTATGATAAACTCGAGAAGCATTAAAACAATCAGCACAGTTTCTCAATATCTCAATGGTACTTTTCCCCCCCTTGCTTACAGGCCAATTTTTAAATCTCAAATTTTATTTTATTTTATTTATTTTTATTCTTTGAGTTGGAGTCTCACTCCATCACCCAGACTGGAGTGCAGTGGCACACTCCCGGCCACTGCAGCCTCAACCTGCTGGGCTCCAGCGATCCTTCCGCCTCAGCCTTCCAAGTAGCTAGAACTACAGACGTGTGCTACCACGCCCGGCTAATTTTCGATTTATCATAGAGATGAGGGCTTGCCAAGTTGCCCGATGAGGGGCTTGAACCCACGGGCTCAGGCAATCCACTTACCTCGCCCTCCCAAAGCACTGGGATTATAGGCTGAGCCACTGAACCCGGCCTCAATCTTAAATTTTAAGAAGCAGGTTTTCTGCCTTTGGCATGCAACATGTTTCCAATTGCCTTTTAAAGATGAGCATGTGCTTAGACATTGAAACTCATTTTATTACAGAAATTAGCAGCTCTTCCTGTAGGGCAGGATCTCATTTGCCAGGAGCTTCTGAGGCTCAGCAAGCATGGGGTTTTCACTAGAATTTGCTGGTGGTGCTCCCTGGAACTGCGGTGATCTTAATGGACTCTTATATATTCTTCTGCTCTAAGGAGTGTTTCACAAGCAGAGTCTAGATTCAATGTTTTCAAAAACTTAGGTATTTTTAAAACAATTTCAGTCTTGTCTGGGCTATTGAGAGAGGAGATAGCTAGAGAAAAGCTAGGCAGACAGGGTGGGTCCGCAGTAACAATGTAGCAAACTTCCAGGAGGCCTTTCAGGCTGATCACTTGAGTTGGTAACCAAGCTCCCTGCCAGCCACTCAAGCTAGAGCTTAAAAGAACTCACAGCTGGGGTAGAAAAACGACCAATCAGCTTGCTGCCAAGTACCAACCAATCAGCTCACAACTAGAGCTAGCCAATCGACTCAGTCTTAGGGCTATGTAAGTACCACATTTCAGTTCCAAATCAGCAACCTCTTCTGGCTCCCTCCCACTATGGGAACTTTTTGTCCTCTTAATAAATCCTGCTCTCTCACTTTCTGGCTGTCCATGTCCCTCATTCTTCCTGGCCACGAGACAAGAACCCCAACCTGAAAAGCCAAAGAGTTGTGCACCCTGGCGGTTGGCTTGCCAGCCGATGTAGACAGCTAAACTGGGATTGCTGCTGGAAGAAGGCAAGACTCTGAGGCTGACACTTCTCAGGGCTGCAACACTCTCAGAGCTTGGCTTGCCAGCCCGCTAGAGCCAACACTCTGGGGCCTAGGCTTGCCAGCCCACCGTATCAGCAACACTCTCAGGGCTTGGCTTGCCAGCCCATTAGAGCTGACACTTCTGGGGCCAGGTTTAACAGCCCCTTGAGCCGACCCCCTCTGGGGCTTAGCTGGTAGACCCATTGAGCTGACACTCTTGAAGCCCAGGCTGACCTGAAAAATCTGTATCACTATCATGTCTGGAGACTTTCCCCCCCCCTTCTTTTAGCTCCAAATTCCTGGTTGTATCATCTCATTCTATGGAAGTGCCTTCCTGCTATGTGCCTTTAAAGACAGCACTAAAAAAGCAAACGATGCCAGCTTTGCCATTAGTGAACTATGGAAATAGTTTATGAATCAATTTTATTGTTATCTGACTTAGGAGTAATGCAGAGGAAAAGGGAGGTGGGTTTCACAACAAACATCTATAACATTCAGATCCTGTCACAATTTATGGTGTTCTTGCTTTCAGATATTCCCTTAAGTGTGAGCTGTGAGCACAACATAAACAAATATAAATTGTGATTTATTCTTACTTTTAATATGTAATCGATTCAGGTTTTATTAGATTTCACCATTTTTAAAACTATAAAATCAGTCGGATGCAGTGCCTCATACCTGTAATCTTAGCATTTTGGGAAGCTGAGGAGAGAAAATTGCTTGAGCCCAGGAGTTCAAGACCAGCCTGAGCAACATAGTGAGACCTCATTTCTACAAAAAATAAAAAATTAGCCAGGTGTGGTGGCATGTGTCTGTAGTCCCAGATACTTTGGGAGGCTGAAGGATTGCCTGAGCCCAGGAGGTTGAGGTTGTTGTGAGCCATGATCATGCCACTGCTTTCTGGTCTGGGTGACAGAGGGAAATTCTGATTCAAATAAATAGACAAATAAATAAAACCGATATGACGTCTTTAACCCCTCGTTGATGATATAATATGCAGGACACTATTTAACCCCGGGCGCTGTTTGAACCCAATTATAAGGAAATCTAGGAATTTAATTTTTTTTTTTTACCTTTACTATGTAAATATTCTAGATTATTCATGCCCTACTTTAATTCTTGATTTAAAAGATACTTAACTTCGCAGCAACTTGGATGAATTTAGAGTCTATCATACTCAGTGATCTATCACAGAAACAAAGAACAGAGTACCACTGAACCCTGAACATTTACCATAATACTATAAGAAAGGGATTAGCAGTAGCGGGAGACTGTCAGGGTGGGGGATGGGGAGACACGACATCAAAAAGGGTAACCGATCTCAAACCAGGCAAAGTGGGGACCAAAGGGAGGCCCAAACTTTGCCTGTACAATGGCCACTTGTATACTTACTCCTGAGTCATACCCTACATCCTTAAAATAAAAAAAAAAGAAAATGAAAGACTAAATAGAAAAAGAAAAGATACTTAAAAGAGTATATCAATTCCTTCCCTAATCCTTACATTTTTCCTTTTGAGAAGTTAGTGAGACTTCCTATAATTTGTATATTTGGAAATTTTATTTTTGTTCAATATTTACAGCTCATTACAACTTATGCCAAGACTGTCTTTCTTTTTATGCATCTTCAGGGCTGTGTGCCCAGATCTGGAGTGGTGTTTGTTATCAAAAATACCCTTTAGGGAAGTCTAAGATATGGCGTCTTTGTAAATAATATCCCCTTCAAAACCAGGTCCTTTTCTATTGGACAGGTAAAACACACAAGAAAATGTATGTGCATTCTTTTAGTACCTACGTGGACATCTCTTTTAATGCTTAATAAATTACAGTCCCTAACTTCCCCAGAATGTGTGGAAGGAGACAAGATGGATAAGTATATTATACATACAGAAATATGTTGTAAAAAACCCCCATGAACCACAATTTAGCATATTACTAGTTATATACTACTCTTTCTCATTGCTATACTTTTTCTATGTCTCATGGGTTTCTTTTATACTCATACCTTGTCAGAGATTCTGAGGAAATTCATTTACACAGAAAAAGTCAATGAAAGCCAGAAAATAGGATAAATAACAAAATATTTTTACCCTGTGGTTTAAAAATTGGTACAATATATCTCTTTCTGAATCAATTCATGGTCTAGGAAATGTCATCAGATATTTTAAAACATAAGACAGTTAAATTATTATTAAAAAACAAAACAGCAATAATGCATATATAGTTATGGGAATCATTTTGAAGAGAAAAATTGCATGAGAAGGAGAAATACTTATTTTCACAAATTGCATCCAAACCACCAACTGAAAGAGTAAAACTTGCATCTTGCCCTCTCATACAATTTTGAAAAATTAGACTCTAAAACAAGCTACTTTAAAAGTAGAGAGAACTGAAGAGTGAGAAAGAGTACAGGCTGGTTCTTGGCAAATCATAGTGTATTGGTTCATATCTTCTGGTAACTGCAGATGGTCATGAACAATCAGGAGATGGGAGAATTAGAGTAATGTACACACTAACACCTGGTCAGTTGAGGCCTGTGTTTGTCAGTCTCTGGTCTGTGAACTTTTCCATCCAAATCTCAACATATTTCTTTATCTCCCAAGATGGTTTGCAGGCCTTATGTCCCAAGATTCATAAAGCAAAGCCAAATAGACACAATTTTTTTGGCAACAAAATTGTGGACAGGTAAAAAGGAACACTGAGATTGTGAGGAGTCAACACAACCACAACTGTTAGTGTTATTCTCTCATGTGAATGTGGAGGTTACTGGGTTGCATTTTGACATGGTTTTTCAATGTCAAATTGAGGAGAAAGCCTCATCACTCTGAGTGGGTCTCACGTAAAAGATAAAAGTATTCTTCCTGCCCATTACCAGGGAGAGGTGGCTCTCCAGATAGGACACCTGGTCCAGGAATGTGAACATCAGTTAAGGAGGCAGGTCAGACTTGGAGGATTTAGGGACTTATGTCTGTGTTCCTACTGCTAGGTAATCCCCTACTTTTGTTGATGTTACTGTTGTTGAGTTGGAGTCTCACTCTGTCACCCAGGCTGGAGTGCAGTGGCCCACACGGCCACCACAGTGATGACCTGCTGGGCTCCAGCAATCCTTCCACCTCATCCTTCCAAGTAGCCAGAACTACAGGAGCATGCTACCATGCCCAGCTAATTTTTTTTATTTATTGTAGAATCGAGGTCTCACCGAGTTACCCGGACTGTTCTTGAATCTACAGGCTCAGGCAATTCACTCGCCTTGGCCTCCCAAAGTGCTGGGATTACAGGCTGAACCACCGAGCCCAGTCAATCTCCTACTTTTAATAACTATGGTTCCTTCGGTCCTGGAGTAAAAATAAAAAGAGATCTTCCTACATTGTAGACTCTCAGAAAATATTGTTGGTTTAATTATACCTTTGTGCATTCTAAGAGCAGACCATGAATGTCTCAAAAACACATTCAAAGAGTCTTCTTATCTCCCCTCACCCTACATGCACAAATGGATAATACCCACGTGTGTGCAAAAAGTAACCCTCCACTCATTTAGCATTTTCTGATTTACTCCCAGTTGCTCACTCACCCCATCGCCATTATAGCATACATCCCGTGATAAGCAGCAAGTGTGTTATCAGTTGAGACACAATGCAACATTTACCACCAATTTGGCCTCAAAGATATTTCTTATCATTTCCCTGTGAGCCTTCAGAATCTTATTAGATGGAACACATGTCCTTGAACATTGAAAATAATTTCAGATAAATCTGCACCCAAATATCTTTGTATTAAAGGTGTCTCTTGGTTTCTGCCTTTCTCTGTGTCCCACATCAGCAGATCAGATAAATATCAAAATTGTATTTCTCTTACATGCCAACGAGGTAAAATGTGAAGGCAAAACTTTCTAAGAAAAGTGGGAAAATGCTTCTATTTTCTGTCTGTTTAGCAATATGTTGGCTGTGGGTTTATCATAGATGGCTCTTACTTTTTTGAGGTATTCTCCTTCCATGCCTAGGTGTTCGAGAGTTTTTATCAAGAAGGCATGTTGGATTTTATCAAAAGTTTTTTCTGTGTCTAGCGATATAATCATGTGGTTCTTGTTTTTACATCTGTTGATGATTTTTTTTTTTTTTTTTTTTGAGTTGGAGTCTCACCCCTTAGACCAGGCTGGAATGCAGTGAAGTGGCACACTCATGGCCATCCTAGTGTCGACCTGCTGGGCTCCGGTGATCCTTCCGCCTCAGCCTTCCAAGTAGCCGGAACTACAGGTGTGCACTACCACGTCCGGCTAATTTTTTTATTTGTTGTAGAGATGAGGTCTCGCCAAGTTGCCCAGGCGGGTCTCGAATCTGCAGGTTCAGGCAATCCACTCACCTCAGCCTCCCAAAGGCGCAGGATTACAGGCAAGGCACCAAGCCCTGCTTGTTGATGAATTTAATTACATTTGTGGTCTTGCGGATGTTGCACCAGCCCTGCATCCCAGGGATGAGGCCTACTTGGTCATGGTGCATAATTTTTGAGATGTGTTGTTGGATTCAGTTTGCTAGACTCTTGTTGAGAATTTTTGCATCTATGTTCATCAGGGATATTGGTCTGTAGTTCTCTTTCTTTGTCGGATCTTTACCTAGTTTGGGTATCAGTGTTATGTTAGCATCACAAAATGATTTGGAGAGAGTTCCGTCTTTCTCAATGAATACTTTGAATAGGATTGGTATCAGTTCCTCCTTGCATGTTTGGTAGAATTCCACTGGGAAACCATATTTATTATATCTACAGAATGTTCAGTTTACAGAAAAGTTACAAGAAAATGTAGCTGCTGAATAATAAAGCTATAAACAGCTGGCTGTAATAAAAAGAAAATATATTATGCTCTTTACACTGGATCTACCAATTACAAAGGGAAACCTTCTGTTTTAGAAATTTGACTAAAAGTCATTTTAAAATTTGTAATACCTGAAACATTCAAAGGATCATTTAAAGTTCTAGTCAAGAATAGGGGTATGTACATTTTCTAGCTGCCTCCCAACTCAAATGGTACATTTATTTTCTCCTGATTGTCTTAAATTTCATATATCTTAAGTATTTTAACATCTATCTTTTAATAATAATTCTGAAAGTGTGTTGCACCTTTAAAAAAACTTCCTTTTTTCCCCCTTACAGTTGTAGCAACTGTATATTAGTGGTTGCATCAGGGTTCAATCAGAAAAACCATACAATAATGTCAACAGGGAAAGACTAATGTAAAGAAATTTTTTTGAGTAGGGTCTCACCCAGGTTGGAATGCGGGGGCACAATCACAGCTCACCATAGCCTCAACCTTCTGGGCTGAGATGATCCTTCTGTCTCAGCCTCCCTCCAGAGTAGCTGGGACTACAGGTATGCACCTCCATGCCTGGCTAATTTTTTATTTTTATTTTTATTTTTTAGAGATGAAGTCTTGTTTATGTTGTCTAGGCTGGTCTCAAACTCCTGCACCTAAATAATCCTCCCACCTCAGCCTCCCAAAGTACTGGGATTACAAGTGTGAGCCACTGTGCCTGGCCAATATAAAGAATTTGAGGGAGCACATCATAAATAGGAAGACACTTCTTCCAGTGTCTTCTATTGACAAAGCTTAACATTATGCCAACTGGCAAAGGAAAAATATTTAAAGGATCTGGCTCCATTGCCTCATTTATGAATGAAGAATAAATCTGGAAATGGGAGGAAATAATTTGATTAGTGGCACAGTGGTTGTACCCCAGTCTGTTTTTTGGTACTGCTGTAATGTGAGATTTACTTTATTAATATTTAATAAAAATAATAAAAAATTTTTTTTAATTACAAAAAAAAGAAAAGGGGAAGTGTGGCTCACTGAGTTCAAAAGGTAAGCAGAAGCAGTGTGGACACTTGTTGTTACAGTGTGGGGTCTGAGGACCATCAGGAGAGAAACCAATTTAGATCATCTTGCTCCAGCAGTAGACCAGCAGTGTTCTTTTGATCACAGTAAAAACTCACTTCGGTGCTGCTCCAGAGTAAAAAAGAATATGGACCACTGTGTCTGTGGGACTAGCAGCTCAGGAAAGATCCAGCAAGGTGTCTTTTTCCTTCCTGGGGTCTCACATGCAGGAGAATTGCAGCGTATCTACCTCTCAGCTAGGAGAGATGTTCAACATTACAAGTTAGAGCATCTGGGGTCAGGCACTCTCTGGGCTGACTTCTCTTGTTTTCGTTCACTAGCCAGAAGGTTGGTCCTCAACCAAGTCTGAACATCAGGATTCAATGCCAAGCGAGATTCTTCATAAGCATCCAGAAATCTGGACCCCAAATTAGGCCTCATACATCCCATTTCATGATGAATCTGAGATTAAATTTTGTTATGGGTTGAATTGTGCTCCCTCTCCCCCAAAAGACGTGGAGTCCTAACACCTAGTACCTCCGAATGTGACATTATTTAGACATAGGGTCTTTACAGAGGCAATCAAGTTAAAATGAAGCAATTAGGATGGGTTCCAGTCCAACACACTGGTGTCCTTATAAAAAGACACAGAAATAGACATGCATAGAAGGAAACAATGTGAAGAGACAGGGAGAAGACAGCTGTCTACAAACCCTAACACAGAAACCGAAAGTCAAATACAGCACGTTCTCACTTATCAGTGGAAGCTGAGCAATGTGTACACGTGGATGTACGGAATAGAACAACAGACACTGGAGACTCAGGAATGTGGGAGGGGCATGAGAGACAAGAGATTATTTAGTGGATACAATGTGCACTATTCATGTGACGCTTACAGCAAAATCCCAGATGTCACTACTACACAACATATCCATGGAACAAAACTTTACTTACACCCTCTATATCTGTATTTTTTTGTTAAAGAACCAAAAACCCCAATAATTTTTTATGAGTGAGAGAGAGAAAGAGAGAGAGAGAGATTAAGATTGAGAGATCTTTCCCTCATAGCCCTCAGATTGAACTAACTTTTGACAGCCTGTTATTGGACTTCCAGACTCCAGAATTGAGAGACAATACATTTCTGTTGTTTAAGCCACTCATTTTGTTACAGTAGCCCCAGGAAACTAATATAAATTATTAGATATATTTCAACTTTTTCTCTGTAGATGACTTAGTTCCATACGAAAGAGAAAGTTATGGCCATAAGCATAGTCTACTTTCATAGACATCAGGAACAATTTCTGGATTCCCACATTCATTACACCAGAGACTTTTCCTTCTTTTTCTGGTTGGGGTGAAATTACTTCTAGAGCCCTGGGGGCTGCAAATTTGGCCCCTCATTCATCTTGAATAGGCAGATTCTGAGGAGTCCTAGATCCCTCTCTTGCTACTTTCATTTTCTAGCTAAGTATATTTAGGAGGTGATTTGATGCTTCAGGACCTTAGTTGTTCTGCCTAAAATGGAGTTAGAATTATTTCCTCTAAGTATTCTTTGTTTTAAATGAAATGGTATGCATAATGTGCCAAGCATATACGAGGTCTTCAATACATGTTAGGTCCTTTCCCTTCTGTGCCACCTTCCCCATCAACCAAATTTAACATACATTGCCTGAGCCTGCGGGTTCGAGACCTGCCTGGGCAACTTGGCGAGACCTCATCTCTATAATAAATCAAAAAATTAGCCGGGCATGGTAGTGCACACCTGTAGTTTCAGCTCCTTAGAAGGCTGAGGCGGAAGGATCGCCGGAGCCCAGCAAGTCGAGGCTGCGGTGGCCGGGAGCAGCCACTGCACTCCGGTCTGGGTGACAGAGTGAGACTCCAACTCAAAAAAAAAAAAAAGATTTAACATGCACTGAAAAAGTGCCTCTCTGTGACTCAAACTCCTCATCTACAAATGAAGGTCATAATGGAACCTAATTCAGCTTTCAATAATTGTTGGCTGTACTGTTTCTAGCATTGCCACAGAATTAGCTCCCAATGAGAACAGCCACCACTTAACAACACAGCCATTCAACTGAGGATAAAAATGCCAACAGGCAAAACCTAACCAGTTAAACAAATGAGTGATTATTGCTCTAGATCGTTTTAGTCGTTACCTATTTGTTCAGCTAAACTTAATTTTAGTGACTGAAGCCAGCACACGTTGCCTATTCAAGACAAACAGAGGATTCAGTATCCCTCCTTAGCAACCCCCCAAATGCCCTTTATGCTATTTACCTTGTTCATAAGAGAAGGAAAAAGTCCCAGGTGCAGTGGATGTGAGGATCAAGAAGTTGTTCCTGATTCCTAGAAGTAGACTGCGCTTATGATTAAAATTGCAGTTTGGAACCAATGCAACAAGTACCCAAAGCAAGACCCTCAAAATTAGATCTCAAGCTAGATTTCAGATAATTGTTTTAGAATTATCTGAAATATCATCTGTCAAGTGCCTAAAACTGTTAGATGGAATATTTTTCTTCTTGATTCAAATTCTATTAAATGATGTGGTTCAGAAATATTCACATGATTATATTAATTTTCATAATAAAACTAGAATGGAAACGATTTTTAAAAAGCAATCTTGAATAAACATGAAAGCGAGAAAAGAAGCTTCTGCTTTTTAATCTTAGGTATAACTATAAATGCAGATTTACAAGGCTTTGAAGAAATTAGAAAAAAATAAAGCAAGCCTACTCACTTTTGTTTCTAAATTGAAATACAAACCAGAGTTACTAGAGAATTAACCCAGTTCTTCATTTAGTTTCATGTGTGCAAAGACATATTTAGGCAGGCATCACTACAGCAGGAAATCTTTTCCTAAGTAAAGCAAAGTAGGCTGCCCACACAATCATGAATGAGTATCATTGCCAAGGGATAAAAAAAATCCCTCATGGATTCTTTGGGCAGCTCTTTACCGCCATGGGGACGTCAGAATGAAGGACAGTGGGCATCTTGTAAGATGCTCACGTGAGGAATGGATCTTGCCAACACTTCTGCAAAGGACAACTTGAGCATTCTACTTGCATGGGCCAATCGTGGGCACAACAGAGTTTTATTCTTTTTTAAGTCAAAAGGCTGCTTCTATGTTTGAGATCTTCCATACATCACTCAGTCACTTCAACATAAACTCTGCTTCCTCATGGAAACTTCTCCTCAGGTTACAAAGTACATGAAAACAAGAGGGAGGGAGCTGGGGGAAATTCCACTCTGTAGTTGGTTCACTTGTATAATTTCAACAACAGTGACATTGATCAGATTTACTCCTTTGGGAAAGTTACAGGAGATGGAATTATTGCCCAGTGGTATAGGCTAACTTCCACATCTCTATTTTGGGAATAAATACTCTCTAAGAAATCCTTGATGTGAATGATTAACACACGCGGAGGGCCCCACAACAAGCCAGAAGATTTGCAGGCCCGGGCAAGGGAGCTGGACACTTCCTTCCCCGCCGTCTCACTCAGGTTGAGGGGGCAGCAGGCCCCCCCAAATCCCACAGAGCATCTCCTCCATGGAGCTCCTGGGAAGGGACATTCTGGTTGTCTTGGGTCTCTACTAGTAACCCAAAGGGAAATAATGCTTTTATTTGCCTGTGTTTGTTTGTTTGGTTTTTTTTTTAGCTTGGAAAATATAGTTTATTTAAAAGTAAACTGGAGAGAGGGGGAGAGAGAGAGAGAGAGAGGAGATTCACCTCTCCAAAGTAGAGGAGGGGGCTAAAGCTGGGAAACATGGCCTGGCTGTAGCTCAAAGAGTCACATACCACACCAGAGTTTACCAAAGCAATGGCCTATTTGCCTGTGATTTGTAAAAGGATAGTTTTTAATCCAGCTAAAAAGTGTGTTTCTCAGCATAGTTAATCAAAATGGGGACAAATTGAAAACAAAAGTCTAGAAAGAGCACATCTTTTATAATTTTACCATGATCTCCCTTATGAAGTATTTTCTTTAACAACATTTTGTTTAAGAAGCCATGTGAGAGAGAATAAGCTGAGCCTAGAAACAAATATAATTAAATACAATGATACCATTTAAAAGCAATATTTAAAATAGAATTAAACAGTCTGGAGGATGCCCTTGCAGATTTCATGGGTAACTGTAATCATATGTATCCTTCTAGCAGCGCAAAAGAAGACTGCGTTTTATACTTCAGGCTTTGGAGACAGACAGCTGGAGGTGGAAACACAGCTGTTGTTCTCAGTGTGTAATCTTGGGTAGGAGTCTGATCTTGGAGCATCTGCTTCTTCATGTGAAAAATGAAGACAACAAAAGCACTTTTTACCAAGGATTATGGAAAGCATGACAAGACATGATGTCTATAAAGCACTTACTACAGTGCCTGGTATACAGGAGAAGATAATTAAATATTAGCTATTATTGTTCAAAAATATTGGAAGCAAGCCTGGTGAGAATGTTGCTGACTACACTGCCTAATAGAAATACAAAATGTGACTAACCTTGTAAGAATATGTACGTGTGTGTGTGTGTGTGTGTGTGTGTGTGTGTGTGTGTGTGTATAGACATATGTGTTTATATTCAGTGATGTTGTGTGCATTTAGGATTCAGCAAATCTGGACACATCTGCAGGATATCAGAGGTGAGTCCTTTAAGGCTGAGTGAAGAACCAAGGGAAATCTTATGAAAAGACTCATCCTGAGTCTGTTAAAAGTGACCTGAAGACTCAGGGCTGACGTTAGAGGGGGAGAAGGAGATTGTGAGAAACACATCATGTCTGCCACTCAGGCATATGGCTTAGTTCGTAAGGAGTGCTTGGCCAGAAGGCATGGTGTGACAATACAAATAGCAGAACAATAACAACAACAACAAAGCAAAAAGAAAGTGGGGGAAATTCACTAAAATGTGCCTGGATATTAAGAGTGCAATTTGACAGATCTGCCCTAGTAGTGTTGGCAATGGCAAACGAATTTGCTGGGAACTCTGGAAATTGGAGCCATCCTTCCAGAGAAATCAGCACCCTATCCATTAATATTTTGGGTCAGACACCTTGGGCAGCAACATCTGCAGTGTGAGCATAAACAGGGGGCACTGGTGAGAGAAACTTCTGAGGGACCGGCAACTTGACTGTTGTAGATGGTGGCACCAATGTCAAAGGGTATCTTGACAGGGACACACAGCAGGAGAGAAAACTATAATGGTTATCATGTGGCAAAAACTAAAATAAAATAAAACAAAAAATAACTGAGTGAGTACAGGTGACACCACCCTGGAGACTCAGAACTCTATGCTGATTGCTACCGTGAACCCTAGAAGAGGCACTTCAGCAGAGGTTGGACCAGCCCTGGAAACCCAGAGCAGATACAATGTTAGCAGATTCAATGGTCCCAGTGTCTTTTTCTGTCCCAGGGGCAAGGTTATTCACTAGAAGAGCATTTGAGAGTCTTGGTTTGCTTAGATTTTTCTAAGATGTTAATGCATTTCAAGATTGGTTTCTTCTAAAGCCCGGGATAATAGACTGGGTACTTAGGAAAGGGGAAGCCAGGCAGGTAATGCTGGAAATGTCATGAGCAAAACCGAAATTATCCTTTCTCTCGATACTACTCACCTCACAGGCCCAGTCTGCAGTAGCTGAAGTGAGACAGTATGGTGTAGCAGAAGAAGTTTAGGCTCTGGAACTAGATAGAACCACTGTTCACATCCCTGCAATAACACTTGGTAGCTTGGCAAGAAAGCTTTTCCTCTCTGAGTCTCTGTTTTCTCTTCTATGAATGGAGAAAAATAGTATCTGTCTTGCTGCATCATTGGGAGGGTTAAATAAGGTAATATATAAGATTAGAAGTACCTGGCCCAAAGTAGGAATTCAGACAGACTGAGTCATGAATAGAGTTGTTTCTAGAGTGACACTCTAGGCACAGAAACAGTATGATGATGTCCTTCCCTGGAAAATTATTCTCAGTAGAAGTCAACCAGGTTGACAACTTCTCAGGGACTCCGGTTCTTTAAAATCATTGGAACGGAAGGGAGAGATGGACCCAAATGAGCCCACATTTCTCAATCTCCTGTAAGTTTGTGGACCCTCCTACTTCCGCCTGATCTTTGGCCCTCCTTGGACTGGACCTACGCTCCTGAGGTCCCCTGGAGCCTCCAGATCTCCTGCTCTGGCTGTGAGCAGAAGGTAGTCTTTTGCCAGCAGTTAATGTTGTCTCTTTTAAAAAATTACTTCCTTTAACAGATGATTATGTAAAGCAGAATACTGTAGTGAGAGAGAGAGAGAACCCACAGGAATACCAAAGAAGTGTTCCAAAGAGGAGAACCACGAGTAGGAAACAAGACAGAACAGGACAGAGATGAAGGCCCCTCAGAATGCTGACACCTTGGCTGTCCTTTGAGGGCTTCAAGGTACCATATGACCGCTTTTGCTGGAAGGGAGGCATTGAGGGTGGCATAGAAAGCCTTTGGAGGGATAACGTAGTTCACGATCTGGTTTGCAGATCACCAAACTCTGTACCCTTGGGCAGTCTTTGGCCTTCCAAGTTTCCTAAAATGGGATTAACAAAAACTCCCAGCTAAACAGAAGGCGGCTTTGAGGATCATGTGAAACAATGCAAATTTTTCAGTGGTGAAAGTGTTGGCTTTGCCACTGTTTTTAAAGAGAGATGAGTTCCTTCTCATCCTTTATAAACTCACTCCTGTCTCCACCAGATTTTTGGAGCCGATGCCCGAGTACATGTGCTGTACTTCTGAGAACTAATTCTAGCTGGAAACATTTACATTTTTACAAAAAGCAAATACTTCTAATTTTAAAGATTCTCATAATGCTATAACAGAAACTTTCACTTAGAGCTAAAAGTTTGCAGTCCTTACCTGAAGGAGGTACAACCTTCCTGTGAAGGGAATAGAAATATGTGTTTTTCCTCAATTTTGCATACAGAAATAGAACTGCAAAAAATAATAAGCAATTTTTTCAGTCACAGACTGATCAGTTTAACATCTGAGATGCAACTGCAAGACACCTTTTGATTGAATACATAGCTGCTCTCGCATTTTTATGACTTTATTTAATACAAATTTTGAATGCATAATAGAGCTGAAAATTTTTATTTTGTCAAAATAAATTTATTAAAAAAGAAAAACTTAATTTAAAATATATTTTAACAAAACATTTTTTAAAACTTTTAATAAATAAAACTTCATCTAAAACAAAATAATAGTGATTTGAGTTCCTCTGGGTATATCAAATCACTCAAATTACTCTATAAAAAGACACCTGCACACTCATGTTTATTGCAGCATTGTTAACAATAGCAAAAACATGGAACCAACCAAGCTGCCCACTGAAAGAGGACTGGATAAAAAAAAATGTGGTACATATACATAATGGAATATTACACAGCCATAAAGATGGGCAAAATTGTGAACTTCGCAGTAACTTGGATGGAATTACAGTATATAGTACTGTAATCTATCACAGAAACAAAGAACTGAATACCACATGTTCTTACTCATAAGTGGACCTTGAACAATTATGATAATACTATAAGAAAGGGATTGGCAGTAGTGGGAAACTGCTGGGGGTGGGGACACACCTCATCAACAAGGGTACCTGCATAATGAACATTTGTATACCTAACCTTGAACTATTCCCCACATCTTTAAAACAGAAGACAAAAATTAAAATGTTTTATTTCTTTAGGGTAAATACCTAGGAGTAATATTGCCATGTCATATGTAAGTTTGTTTTTAACTTTATAAGATACTTCAAACTGTTTTCTAGAATGCAACATTTCATTTTGCATTCCTATCAGTTCCAGTTGCTATGTATCCTTGACAGCACATGATATTTTTAAAACTTATTTCAGACATCTTAATAGATATGTAGTGGTAACTCATTTTGTTTCAGTTTGTGTTTCCCTACGGTAATGATGTTGAATATTATCAAGGATTGATGAAGGTTAATATACTTACCTGCTAACACATTAGCTTACCGCAGTTTCATGAATGCTGACAAAGAATATGAGATTCCTGAGTCAGAGACAAAAGACAGTTCATTCTTCATAGCAGTAGCAGTAGCAAGGATACCAACATCTGTTCTGTAAGCCTCATTTCCACAGGGTGATGTGAACAGGGGCAAATGACACCTGCATACATACTTGATTCTCAGGAAAAGAACCCTAAGTGTAGAGAACCCAAACCTTTTATAATAGGCAACAAGTGTGGCTACCCTTACTGTGAAGGGATACACTAAGGCTGTTTGCTACATAAATATCTTGGGAAAGATTGTTTGAAACAAAGGCAGCCAGTGTCTCTGGTCCAATGCTTGGGGATAGTAGAGAACAAGATTCTTATTCTCATGGATATTTCATATAAAAGAAGAGCTGGTGAGGAGACGTCCTGGAGGGAATTTGCCAATAGTATATTGTTAAGTTGGCTGGGCCGAGTGGCTCATGCCTGTCATCCCAACAGTTTGGGAGGCCAAAGCAGGAAGATTGGTTGAGACCAGGAGTTCGGAACCAGACTAAAAATCATACCGAAACTTCATCTCTACAAAAAAATTAACTGGATGTGGTGGCACATGCTTAGAGTCCAGATATTCAGGAGGCTGAAGCAGAAGCATCACCTAAGCCCAGAGTTCAAGGCTGTGGTGAGCTGTGATAGTGCCACTTCACTCCAGCCTGTGTGACAGTATAAGACCCTAACTCGACAAATATATATAAGTAAATAAAAATTGCCAAGCATGAAGTGATGAGAAGGGGCTAGGGCTAGAGTGGTCAAGATGGAAAAGACTAGATGGGTATAACAAGGAGGCCTTAAAACAGAAAAACAGTAGAATTCGTAACTTTGACTAAAGAGGAGAGAAAAGAAAGGACCACTCACACAGTTTTTTATATAT
>NW_007256172.1:59847-60778 GCF_000164805.1 Carlito syrichta | reverse complement strand
GGTGGATTCTTTGGCTTTGCAGAAGCTTGTCAGTTTAATGAGGCTCCACTTGTCTATCTTATCTCTTATGACCTGTGGGTTTCGAGTTTTGTTCAGGAATTGGATGCCAGTTCCAATTTCCATGAGGGTATGTCCTTCATTTTCTAAGGTTCTTATGGTTTGAGGTTTTACATTTAGGTCTCTGATCCATTTAGAGTTAATTTTTGTGTATGGGGATAGATAGGGGTCCTGTTTCAATCTTCTGCATGTGGTCAGCCAGTTTTCCCAGCACCATTTACTGAATACGTTCTCCTCTCCTCAGTGGTAGGTGGTGGAGGCTTTGTCAAAGATGAGGTGGTTGAGAAATTGAGGTTTTGCTTCTGCAATCTCAATTCTATTCCATTGATCTATATGCCTGTTCCTGTACCAATACCAAATTGTTTTGATTATTGTAGCTTTATAGTAAAGTTTGAAGTCTGGTAATGTGATACCACCTGCTTTGCTTTTTTTGCTGAAGATTGTTCTGGCTATGCTTGGTTGTTTGTGTTTCCATATGAATTCCTGTGTTGTTTTTTCTAGGTCTGAGAAGAATGTTGCTGGTAATTTGATGGGTATTGCATTAAATCTGTAGATTGCCTTAGGTAAGATGGACATCTTCACAATGTTGATTCTTCCAATCCATGAGCACGGGATATTTTTCCACTTGTTTGTGTTATCTTTGATTTCTTGGAGCTGTGTTTTGTAGTTTTCATTGTAAAGGTCTTTCACGTTTCTGGTTAGGAAGATGCCAAGGTATTTCATTTTTTTTGTGGCTGTTGTGAATGGAATTGTGCTTTTTATTTGGGTTTCTGTTTGTTTATTATGGGTGTAAAGAAATGCGATTGTCTTTTCCACATTTATTTTATATCCTGAGACTTTGCCAAAGTCCTTCATCAGTGTAAGGAGGTTTTGA
>NW_007256172.1:33050-59779 GCF_000164805.1 Carlito syrichta | reverse complement strand
ATTTAGGAGTATGCTGGCTGTGGGTTTCTCATAGATGGCTTTTACTATTTTGAGGTATGTTCCCCATATGCCTAGGTGTTCGAGGGTTTTTATCAATAAGGGGTGCTGGATTTTATCAAAAGCTTTTCCTGCATCTAATGATATAATCATGTGGTTTTTGTTTTGACATCTGTTGATGTATTTAATTACATTTATGGTTGTACGAATGTTGAACCAGGCTTGCATCCCAGGGATGAAGCCTACTTGGTCATGATGGATGATTTTTGAGATGTGTTGTTGAATCCGGTTCACTAGGATCTTGTTGAGAATTTTAGCATCTATGTTCATCAAAGATATTGGCCTGTAGTTCTCTTTCTTTGTTGGGTCTTTACCTGGCTTGGGTATCAATGTGATGTTAGCTTCGTAAAATGATTTGGGGAGAGTTCTGTCTTTCTCAATTGCCTGGAATACCTTCAGTAGGATTGGTATAAGCTCCTCCTTAAATGTCTTGTTGAATGCTGCTGGAAAGTCATCTGGTCCAGGGCTTTTTT
This sequence comes from Carlito syrichta, assembly GCF_000164805.1. Lineage (NCBI taxonomy): Eukaryota > Metazoa > Chordata > Mammalia > Primates > Tarsiidae > Carlito > Carlito syrichta. The sequence goes on along the minus strand of NW_007256172.1, from coordinate 59,249 downwards.
TTTTTTTTTTTTTTTTTTTGTAGGTAGTTTTCTTATTATGTAAATTTCCTTGATTGTTATTGGTCTATTTAGGGTCTCAATTTCTTCTTGTTTCAGCCTAGTCAGGTTGAAATTCCTCCATTTCTGACAATGACAGAAATTCCTCCATTTCCGACAATGACAGAAATTCCTCCATTTCCGAAAGGTTTTCAAGTTTGTTTCCATACAAGTGTACATAGTAGTCTCTAATGATCTTTTGTATTTCTTCAGGATCAAATGTGACTTCATCCTTTGTGTTTCTGATTGTGCTTATTTGGGCTTTTTCTCTCTTTTTCTTGATCAGTCTAGCTAGGGGACCATCGATCTTGTTTATCCTTTGAAGAACCAGTTTTTTGTTTCATTGATTTTTTTGTATTATCTTTTTGTCTTCTATGTCCTGGATTTGGGCTTTTATTTTGGTGATCTGGATTCTTCTGCTGAAATTAGGGTTTTTGTGGTCTTGCTTTTCCAGCTTTTTTAGGTGGCTTCTTAGGCTGTCAATTTGTGATCCTTCCATTTTCTTCATGTGAATTTGTAGGGATATAAATTCCCCTCTGACTACAGCTTTCATGGCATCCCAGAGATTTTGTTAAGATGTTTCTTCATTTTCATTTGTTTCCAGGTATCTTTAATCTCTGTTTAGATTTCATCATTGGTCCAGCAGTTGTTTAGCATCATGCTGTTTAGTGTCCATGTCTTTGTGTGTTTTGGGGGGACCTTGTTGGTTTTAATGATTATTTTTATTCTGCTGTGGTCCGAGAAGGTGCATGGTAAAATTACAGTCCTTTTAAATTTGCTTATGCTTGATTTGTGGCCAAGTATGTGGTCGATCTTAGAGTACATTCCATGCGGTGATGAGTAGAATGTGTATTCTGTGGTCTTTGGATGGAGGGTTCTGTAGTTATCAGTTAAGTCCATTTGATCAAGAGTCACATTGAGGTTTCAGATCTCGTTGCTGATTTTTTGTCCTGATGATCTGTCTAGGGTTGTGAGTGGGGTATTAAAGTTCCCAGCTATGATGGTATTGGAGTCAATATCTTTTTTTAGTTTACCTAGGAGCTGCTTTATGAAAGTTGGTGCTCCTATGTTCAGTGCATATATGTTTAGGATGGATATTTCTTGTTGATGGATTGAACCTTTTATCATTATGTAGTGGCCTTCCATATCTTTTTTAATTTTTGATAGCTTAAAGGGTATTTTTTCTGAGATTAAGATCATGAGTCCTCCTTTCTTTTGTGTTCCATTTGCCTAAAAATTGTTTCCCATCCTCTTACTTTGAATCTGCGAGTGTCCTTTCTAATAAGGTGAGTCTCTTGAAGGCAACAGATTGTTGCCTGGTGATATTTTATCCATTTTGCCATTCTATGTCTTTTCAGTGGTGCATTTAGTCCATTCACATTCAAACTAATTATTGAAATGTGAGAGCTGATCCCTATCATAATGTTCTTACAGCGTGGTTATTCTTCCTGTTTGTGTGTTGTCTTTCTTTTGGTTTTAGAGTTGGATCATGTGTGTTTTTAATCTTTTGCCTACACTCTTGTGAAGAACATTGTTGTTCTTTTTTCCTTTTCTTCTGTGTTCAATACTTTCTTAAGTGTTTCTTGTAGTGGTGGTCTTGTGGCAGCATAGGTTCTTAGGGGATTGGATATCTGGGAAAGATTTCAATTCTCCCTCACTGCTGAAGCTTAGCTTGGCTGGGTTGGTTATTCTTGGTTGAAATTTTTTATCTTTTAGAACTTTGAAGATAGGGCTCCAGGCTCTCCTAGCCTAGAGGGTTTCTGTAAATAAATCTGCTGCTATTCTAATTGGTCTTCCCTGGTACATAGTCTGACCTTTTTCTCTTGCATCCTTTAGGATTTTTTCTTTTATAACTACTTTGTTTAAGTGAATTATTATATGTCTGGGAGTTGGTCTTCTCATTTGTTATCTTACAGGGGTTCTCTGAATCTCTTATGTTTGGAATTTTTCATCCTTGATGAGATGAGGGAAGTTTTCTTGAATGATTTCATGAAACGTTTGCTCCAGTGTGGCCTCTGTTTCTCTCTCTGCCTCAGGAAGGCCAGTTACTCTTAGGTTCGGTCTCTTGAAGTGATCATTCATCTCTTGAAGGTTTTGTTCTGTCTTTTTGACTTCTTTTCTATGCTTTTGACAGTTTGGGTTAGTTCTGTGTTTTGGTCTTCGAGCTCTGAAATTCTTTCTTCTGCTTGGCTAATTCTGCTTTCCATGCTTATTAGTGTGTTATTTATTTCCGTCACAGTATTCTTTACTGTTATTATTTCTGATATCAGCTCCTTCCTATTTTCCTCTTATTTCTCCTCAATTTTTTAGATTCTCTCCATTAATGTCTTGATATCTGTGTTGTTGCATGTGACCAGTCATTCTGGGAGCTCTTCATTGTTTGTGTTCTGTAATCTGTTTTCTCAGTGTCTGATCTCCCAGGGGTCTGTGTGAGACCTATATTCTTCTTTTGGTTTTTCTTTATTTGTGTGGTTTTTTTTCACCTCCCTACTTTTTCCTTCCCTCCATGTCACCGTCTTCTTTAATTCTGTTATTCAGAGGTAGAGGGATTGCTTTTACTTCTGTTTATTCAATCTCCTATTCTTTATGTATGCCCTCTTACTTTGTTCAATTCTGGAGTTGCACTGTAGGTTGAGGGTGGTCCTTTTTTCAGTTTTGAGATTTACTTAAGAGGGGAGCTGTGATTCAAAATCTATCTGCAGGTCCTGGTATCTGCTGACAGGTGTATGGATAATCTGAAACCCACATCCCACTGCCTTGGAATCTGTCTGTGCAGTGGGGCTATAGGTTTACTCCCTGAAATAAAATGTGGTTAGCAGAGGGAAGAGAATGGAGGACACAGTGGGGGAAAGAGGGGTGGAGAGAGAGTGTCGTAAAGGGGGAAACAGACAAGTGTACCAACAAATGGACAGAGAGACCTAAACTGAAACAGATAAAAACAATAGACCATGGCTACAGACTAACCAACTCCTATACAAGAAAAAATAAAACGTACAATGATGCTAACATACAAGCTAACCAACCACCTTATTGGTGTGCTGTTCCTCTATATAAAGATATGGTTTACAGAGAGGAGCAAAGAAAAGAAAAGGAAGAGGGAAAGAAAAAAAAAGGAACAAAACAGTAGGAATAGAATTAAGTCATTAAATTAACAGAGCCCATCGAGCACACTCTGAGACTTTTCGTTTAAGTCTAATGTCCTTTCAGCTCTGATTTCTAGCTGTCTTTTCAAGCTGGTAAATTAGTTCACAGTTAGGGTCAGTTGCCCCTGGCCTGCTGTGAAGGACAGTTCAGATCACCCTCCGTTCACCACTCAAATCTGGCCTGTGTCTGTTTTCAAGCTTGTTTCTCTCGTTTCGGTGTTGTTACCTTGAATCGCCAGCAGGTGGTGCTATCTCAGCTGCTCGCCCTGGAGGGTGTGGAGCCGGACAGGAGTCGGGCGGAGGCTGGAGATGGGAGCCTGCCTCAGGGCACATGGGAGGAGACCCACGGCCCGCAGGACATCACGGTGACAGCAGAGGTGGCAGCGATCCCAGCAGATCTTGCCTGCAGGGGCTTCAAGGACTGAAGTCTTGGATCGCCTCAGGCACAGGTGGTGTGATGCACTATGGCCGCCATGGAGGCCGCCACGGAGGCCGCGGTGGCGCTGGTGGCTGCTGTGTCTGCAGCTGCAGTGGCTGTCCAGACCACTGCGATGCCCCAGTGGTGGCGATGGCCGAGCTCCGTGTGGAGAGCAGGCTGCTGACATTGGGGTCCGCAGCCCCCAGGGAGAGAGCCAGAGACCCTCGGCGTTCTACTTTGCAGAGGGTTTCATAGACCAGGTTGCCTTATCTCCATCTTGCCGGAAGTCCCTATATTTTTAATTTTAAAGATGTGGGGTACAATTCAGGGTTAGGTATACAAATAATCATTATGCAGGTACCCTTGTTGATGAGGTGTGCTCCCCTCCCCTAGCAGTTTCCCACTACTGCCAATCCCTTTCTTATAGTATTATGATAATTTGTTCAAGGTCCGCTTATGAGTGAGAACATGTGGTACTCAGTTATTTGTTTCTGTGATAGATCACTTAGTATGATAGACTCTAAGTCCATCCAAGTTGTTGCGAAGTTCATAATTTTGTCCTTTTTATGGTTGTGTAATATTCCATCGTGTATATGTACCACTTTTTTTTTATTCAGTCCTCTTTCGATGGGCAGCACGGTTGATTCTATGTTTTTGCTATTGTGAATAATGCTGCAGTAAACATGTGTGTACAGGTATCTTTTGAGTTCCTCTTGTATATTCCCAGTAGGAGGATTGCAAGGTCATATGGAAGGTTGATTTTTAGGTCTTTTAGGAGTCACCAAGCTGTTTTCCACTTTTCCACTCCCACCAACAGTGTAAAAGTATTTTTTCTCCACATCCTCTCCAGCATCTGTTTTTTTTTTTTTAGGTATTGATGAGGGCCACCCTGACTGGAGTTAGGTGGTATCACAGTGTGGACAGAGCTCCTTTAATTTGCATTTCTTTGATGACTAGTGAGGCAGCATTTTTTTGTGTATCTGATGGTTGCTCATATGTCTTATTTTGAAAAATATCTATTCATATCTTTTGCCCACTTTGTAATGGGGCTGTTTTATTTTCCCCCAGCACATTTGAGTTTCTTGTAGATCCTAGATGTTAGACCTTTATCAGATATACAGTTGGCAAATAGTTTTTCCCAGTCCATGGATGTCTCCCCACTCTCTCAATGGTTTCTATGGATTTGCAGAAGTTTGTCAGTTTGATGAGGTCCCACTTGTCTATCTTATTTCTTATGGCATGGGCACATGGGAGTTTTGATCAAGAATTGGTTAAGAAATAAAATCTTATGGTCACACAAACCCTGTAAACTAATGATTTTAGCCTCTCTATTCATAATTGTCCCCAAACTGTAAAATACCTGAATGTCCTTCAATGATTAAATAGATAAGTGAAATGTGATGTATCTATGCAATGGCAATATAAAGGAATGAACTATAGAACTATAGAAACACAAAACAACTTAGTTGAATTTCACAGGCATTCTTCTGAGTGAAATAAGTGAGTCTCAAAAGGTTACATATAAGCCGGGCTCAGTGGCTCAGCCTGTAAGCCCACACCTTTGGGGGGCTGAGGTGAGTGAATTGCCTGAGCCCGCGGGTTCGAGATCTGCCTGGGCAGTGAGACCTCATCTCTACAATAAATCAAAAAATCAGCCGGGCGTGGTAGCACATGCCTGTAATTCTGGCAACTTGGAAGGCTGAGGCAGAAGGATCACCAGAGCCCAGCAGGTCGAGGCTGCGGTGACCAGGAGCGGCCACTGCACTCCAGCCTGGGCAACAGAGTGAGACTCCAAACTCAAATAAAAAAAAAAGGTTACATATAGTATGTTTCCATTTACACGACATTCTCCAAAAGACAAAACTGTACAAAAAGAGAACAGATCAGTGATTTACAAGGGTTAGAGATGTGAGGAAGGTGTGACTATGGGATGGATAGCATGAGGGAGTTTTAGGGGTGAGAAATCTATCCATATGTTGAAAGTCCTACAACTGTGCATCCAACAGTCAATTTTACTATGTACTATTTTTAAAGATAAAAATTTGAAAGTTTCACTTAAATACTCACCCATGTGCTTCTCTCCACCATTTTACAATTTTCTAAACAATGTATAACTTTTTGAGCACTGACATATAGCGAGATGTCAGTTCTTAATTGCATAGGTCAGCAAGTTTTGACAAACATAGCAGATGTGTAACTTTTGGCATACAATTCTAGATCTGTTTCTTTTGAGAAATGTATGCCTATTTATTGACCTGTCCTCATCACAAATGACATTCCAGTACATCTTCAGGATGTATGACATCCTATTTTCTTACAATTATGTCTATTTGTCTCACATACTCTACAGTTTAAAAAGTAAAAGGTGACAAATTAGTCTTAGTTAATGCATCTCACCTGAATGAATACTAGAGGGCAATTTTTAGGTTTTTGTTTCATTCATAGTAAGACCTCACATTTTCATTATTTTTAATACCATAAGCATATCCATAGAACATTAATTTACAGAAAGTTTAGGAGGTTGCATTCAAACTTTGTAAACTCAGTGTCCAGCATATATCTGAGATTGTAAAGCCAACTGTAGGTAAGCATAATGAAACAGGAAAAAGCCTCTCATATGGCAAAAAAATAAACTTCTCAAACATATTTCATCTTCTCTCTGCATTTCTATAATTCAAACACACAGAGCATTATTAAGTTTTTTTATTATTTAGCCAAATAATTATAGAAACGCACACAAGTTTCATAGCCAATAACTTGCAATATGAAAATATCTAAAGTATAACCAAAAATTCTAACTCAATAGCCAAGAAAATCAGAAACAAATGGAACTTATTTCAGCCGGTCTCAGATTTGTATACAGGAAATAAAGTAGCTTAAAAAGAACATAAGTGGGATATAATACAATTTACTCAAAAACAATGAGAAAGACATAGAAACCCTTTCCAATAGGCAGACATGTTTTAAAATTCTTTCACATTTTAGCCCTGAAGATTTCTAGTGACAGGACCAAACCTGTTCTTTAACCAGTCAAGCAAGTAAAAAAATATGATCGATACTGTAAAGAGAAAACCTCACCCAGCAATTCTGGCCTCAAGACTGACTCTGCTTCTTGGATAACAGGAAGGGCATTTCTGGGATCAATGACTTCACACTTACCCATGTCTAGCTTAGCGCTTCTGAGATCTCGTGTTAACCTGAACAGTTCACCTGTTTGCCCGTTCACTCCTCTGCCCGGACTCCAAATGGCCTGAAACATAACGAGTGTCTCAGAATGACCTCCTGAGTGAGACATTTCTAAAGACGTGTCCTCTCCTTGGTTTGCTGGGAGCATAGGGTAATTCAGATCCCCTTTTGTTTCCTACTTTTAATTTATCCTCAAAATTACAAATCAAACATATAAAGTGGAGGAGCCAGATTCAGATGGATTCTGTAAGAGGTGTGACTTTCCTGGTCTACCCACTTAATGCCCCAGAGCCCTGGCAGTGGTTGTGAGGTGGAGTTCACCCTACCCTCTCAGATATCCACTGTAATAATACTGAAAACATTCCTTTACTTCAAGACTTTATAAATAGAACAAAATAGGTTAGTTCAACTGAATGTACCTCTCTTAGGGTAGCAATACAGGTACACTACTCAATTAATCTAAGTAACAATATATTTAAAACAAATTAGGCCAGGCGTGGTGGCTCACACCTGTAATCTCTGCACTTTGGGAGGCTGAAGGGGGAGGATTGCTTGAGCCCGGGAGTTCAAGACTAGCCTGGGTAACATAGCGAAATCTCATCTCTACAAAAAGTAAAAAACATTAGCCAGTCACAATGGCACATGCCTGTAGTCTCAGCTACGTGGGAGGCTGAGGCGGGAGGATCACCTGAGCCCAGGAATTTGAAGCTGCAGGTGAACTGTGATCTTGCTGCTGCCCTCCAGTCTGGGTGACAGAGTGAGACCCCCAACTCCAAAACAAACAAACAAACAAAACCAAATTACAGGTCATATGTAGGCCTGTCCTTGTTTTAACCCCTATGCCTCTTGACAGAGCAACTGGTGCCATAAGTATGTAAGCCGGCATAGCTAAAGGAAAAGCCTTTGTTTGATTTCTGTCCAGATCCTCCTTATTTTCAGCCTTCCTGATTTTATTTTATGTTATGTCTTAAGCATATTCTGGGGACTATATTGTTGGGTGTACTGTAGTGATCCTTTTCCAGCACTTCTCTCCTAATGACAAAGCAGGGTCAGGCTCTTTACAAATAATCAAAGTTCAAGCTTCAGAATCTCTACTCACCAGTCATGTGACACTTTCATCTCTCTGTGCCTCAGTTTCCTCATATGTAACACGTACATGATAATAATATCCACAATATAGATTTATTGCGCTGACTAAATGAGTTGGCATAGAAAGAGGTTATAACAGAGCTGGCACACAGAGGGAACCACATAAATACAAGATATTATTTATCCACCAAACTGTGAACCACATAAAGTCTATTGATAATGGGAGATCTGCATAGCATGAGGCCACAGAGGAAAAAACAGAAAGGAATTAAAGGAAAAAGGGTGTAGAATAGAAAGACATGGCAGTTTTAACTCTTGTGGGATGCCTTTCTGTGTAGAAATTCTTCTGTGGGTGGAAAGAAGTTTCTGAACTTTCTTCAACACATGCAAGTTACAACAAGAGAGGGTTTCACTCAGTTTGGCGTCTTTAGTGCCTAGAACAGGGCTGAGTATAATAGATGCTCAGGTTTTTCTGGAACAAAAGTTGCTAAGAGTCCGGGTGGGATTCTGGCTATGGAAACAATGGTTCTATTCTTAAGCCTAGTTCACGTTTCTTTCTAGAATCTGTGTAATATAAAACTCAGAAGAAGAGATCAAACCAAAAGTTGGGAGAACAGTTTTTGGACAGTCTTGGAGAGGAAGGAACCTGCAGGTAGAAGTATAATTCCAACAAGTTGCCCACACGAGAATGTCACAAAAAGCAGTCAACGCAGGACCCAGCTTGAGAGGCTGTTGACATTCAGTGTAATTACTGCAAGTGCACCCTGGGTAGTCCACATTATTGTAAACTGCATTTCCAACACTGTGTGGCATTAAATTAAAAAAAAAAAAAAAAGAAAGCAATGAAGTTATAGCTATTAGCAAAGCTGAATTGGAACTCCTAGAAAATGTCAAGGAGATCTTAATTGTACTTTATATAATGGTCTCCTAGGCTAATAAGATATGATCTAAAACCATTAGGTATGAGAAGGTAAACATTTTAAGAGCACTTTTTTTGCCAAAAGGCTCTTCATCTTTATTTGACAACTCTCACTTGGCCTTGAGGTAAAGCATTGCAGTGTTCTGAAATAACAGATATTGTTTGTGACAGAGGCAATGAGGCCCTGTGGTGCAGCAGCGTGGCCAAGATAACGTTTATGGAGCAAAGACGTCCATAAATCTGATTCCTAAGTCTCCCATCACTGCTGCCCACCCCCAGCTCGGCAGCGGGGGTGGGCAGGCATGCTCTGAAAGTGATTAGCATGTCACGTAGCATGCAATTCCAAAACGCTGGGGCACACCCGTTACTCTAACAAGCTTCAGAACACATAAATCTACTTAACCTTATAAATGACTGAGATTCATTCTCTCAAGGTCGGAATCTCGCCAACAGAGAGCCATCTATTCATGCCTTATTCTTTTCAATGAGCTTCTGAGCTAACTCAGAGAGTAGATCCTTGAATCCCTGTGGCTGGTGGAGATTGTACAGAGTCTTTGCTCTCAAACATTGATGAAAGTCACCAGCAATCAAAAAGACAAGTCAATGTTAACCTTCTCTACCAGTTCCAAAGTCTTATTCTCCATTTCTGGCTCAAGAAATATATATATATATATATATATATATATATACATATACATGTGTGTATATATATATATATATTTTTTTTTTTTTTAACTCTAGTTCTTAAATAGATACTCCAGTTGCAAATAGCCAGTGGCTACAATTTGCAATATGGTTCTGTTTGTAAACACAGCTTAGAAATCATGGTTAGGACATGTGGGCTTTGGTTCCAGTTTGTCTCAATCTTGTGTATTCTGGCAAGCAACCTAATGCCTCTTTATACCTTTGTTTTTCTATTTGTGCAGGGGGGGAACGTTAAAACTAAGTGAAATTTGTACAGTGCTTTAGAACACCTGCACAAATTGTGCTGTTTCTAACAGATATTAAGATAGTATTTGTTTAATCTGCTGCAAAGTCAGAATAATACTTTCCTTAATGCTGGTTGGGTAGTGTTTACCAAAGTGTGCTTGTTTCATTAAACATTAGCTTGTCAGGATTAGATGTTACATGAACCGTCCTACTTTTATCAAATAAATTACGAAGCCCTAAGGTAAACAGAGTTGAACAAAGGCCTTTGCTACGGGACTTCTCAGAGCCTTTAATATGCTAATGATCATTATGAATCTCTTGGATGGCTGTGGTATGTGGTAGTTCCCAAATTTATTCAACCATAGAATTTTTTTTTTTTTTTTGAATTCTTTTTTTGGGGTGAGAGGAAAGCTTTTTGCGAAATGCTTGACAGAAGAATAAGCACCATGAATAAGCACAGTTCAAAAATCTTAAAGGGGAAACACAATGTTGAAAAACAGCTCTGTTTCTTTGAGTATTAGAATAGGAGTTGCCTTAGCTGACCTGCACTTAACTAACTCACCAGACCAGCTTTTCATCATTCTGTAAAACATACTGGTAGAACCATATTAAATTGCTGGTTTTGTGGGTCAAGAAATGCTAGAATACCAGCATTTTCATGTATTCTGCTCAATACCGATGTTCCTGGTAGATTAAGCCTTCAAGGTTAGTAGGCTAAATCTGGTGTAAATGCCTGCAAACTTATGAGGGGAGACTCCCCCAAAAAACAGAATTATTTTTTGAAGAGCAGGCCCCTTGTAGTACAGGCTTCTACCGCCAGGTAAGTATTCCAGGAACCCATCGGCCTCAATGTACCAGCTAGGGTTGTTGTGAGAGGCTGTGTTTGGCTTCACTGATTTTCCTTTTGGAGATTCTTCCAACTTCATGATTTTGCCCACTTCATGATGGGTGATTGACACACACAATCTGCAGTCGTAAAATTTTGACTAAGATGGCATGACTGCAAGGCCTGCCCTCCCTATTCACCCAACTTGCCCTGAGTGACATTTTTTGTTTCCCCAGATGAAAAAAGTACTCAAAGAAAAACATGTTGCCAATGTGGAAGAGGTGAAACAAACAACAGCAGAAGCACTAAAAGACATCAAAATTGAAGAGTTCAAAACTGTTTTGAGCAGTGGAAAAAATGTCTCGACAGGTGTATTGCATCAGAGAGTACTTCAAAATGTAACATGTATGAATAATAAATGAACCATTTTTTATAAATTCCAGTTTTTAAAAAATCCCCCCCCATACACTTTCACTACTTGAATTATGCTTATCAGGGTCAGCTGTGTTTGTTTTCCCACTTTTTATGACAGTTGTGCTAGTTCTTACAATTACATAATTTAATTAGATATTACATAAACCTATGGAATATAAATATGCATATGAAAGTTGTTGATTCTATAAATACTAGACTGAATGCTTATCAAGACTCACTGTGGTGGGATTTAAAAATTACTATTAAATGAAGTGTAGGTGAAATATCCTAAAAGATTGGAGGGGAATCTTAAAATTGTGAAAGCCTTCAATAGTAAATTGTTTTAAATTCTCACTGCATAATAAAGAAACTGAAGCTGGAAATTAAGGATGATATGTGATGGTGTGAGGTTTATGGAAGATTTAGAATTCCAACTGAAAGATCCATACTGAAGGAAATGACCTTGATGCTATGTCAAAAAGATTGATGAATACAGCAGGATTATATCCAAATACTTGAATACCCAGTATGGTTTTGGCAATGATCAATCAGAAGAAATGCCTGTCCTATCAGGAAAGATGCTCCACTTTAGACAATTATATGGCCATGTCAATGTGCAATACGCTGGCTGAATGTCAGTTCTGTCAGCTCTGTTTTACGTTAAAAGACAACATTTTCATAACTGACATCATTGTAAATGATTACCTGGCTAAATGCTACTCTTGAGCACCTCAGAAGAAGGCTTCTCTTAAATTGTACTAGGATCTAGTATAATACAGTTGACAAAGTACTTTCCACATATATTATCCCCTCTAATAATAAGAAACTGAAGAAAAAAATATTGGTTCCTATAAGCAAATGTCCTGGGAGAATCTCCCTTTTGAACCTGCCTCTAAAGCAGATGGGGGTTATGGAAATCAGAATTTAATTATAAAAATGATTTCCTTGTTAATCAATCATTTGGTAAAAGGAAAAGTTCATGAAGAGGTTAAAAAAAGAAAAAAAGGTTTGAGAAGAATAAACACTCAGCATCTGTTCCCAGAAGGCTGTCGTTCCTGACCATACGTACATAAGCACCAAGTTGGCGGAATGTAGAGGAAATTGGGGGTAGGTGTGCTGTGTTTGTGGATGCCCCCAGCAATGCTTTTCACATTCTAATCACTGGTAACCTACAGGGGTATATGGAAACTGTCCAGTCGTGTCTCCAAACCACTACCCAGCAGTTTAGAAATAAGTAGTAAATCCAAACGCAAAGGAGAAAAAAATATCAAAATAAACTCTGATTCTCAATGACAAAAACATAAGAAGACCTAACCATGACTGTCACTTTTTAATTAGCTGGAAAGAGTATAGCTAAGAGTAATTCAAATGTCTTTGGAGGCAGATAAAAGTAAGCAATGGCAACCTAATGATTTTGTTAAATAAAAAGTGTTATAGAGTCTTTATCATTTTTAACGTTTTACTTCTTTGAAGTCAGTCATCTCTTCTTTTGAGATATTAGTTACTGAAAGTCTATGCCTAGTGGGAAACTGTGAGTTAGCAGCTCCATTGTCACCTGCAAGTGCTCCCACCTTCCTGGTGCTGTAGGCCTAGCACCTGAGGGTGGGTTGGAATCACCTGGGGAGCTTTAGGGACTTACAGCTGCTGGTGCCACTCCCAGAGGCTCTGAACCAGCTGGACTGTGGTGCTGAAGGGCACCCGATTTTAAAAGTGCCCCACCTCCAATGCTGTGAGTAGACCAGCTGGGTCATCATCACCTGGTACCTGTCAGAATGGCTGGGACTCGAGCCCCACCCTAGATCCACACAGAATCAGACCTTGCATTTTAAGAAGACCCCACACGAATCATAGGTGCCTTAGAAAAACTGGAGAACTATTTCTCAAAGTATTGTTAGAGCACCTACTTTAGAATCACCTGGCGTAACTTTTAATTTAAGAAATTGCAAATATTTTGGACCCCGACTTAGCTCCTGAATGAGAATCTCTGGGGGTGTGAAATGAGCCTGAGGAAGCATCAGTTTAAGCACCTAAAGTGAGAACCACTGTTCTGGAGAAAGGGTCTTAGGCCTCCTTCTGATGTGGCTACGTCCTGGATCTGACAGGCTGTGGGAGGAGCTGGAGACAGGTCAGAGAGGGCCCATGGTGGGTACGAGCAGCTCAGTCTTGCATAGCACCCTCTGCTTCCTAATTAAGATGAACTACTAACTCTAAGGAAGATAATCAGATCGTCAATTCTGGGGCCAAATGTGTACACTCTTTTGGGGGCAACAAGTTAGACTTAAGGGTTCTAGGCTGCTCACTTCCTATTCCTTAAATGCCAACAGTTAACTGAAGTTTGGGACCAGTTCTGGCATTTGTGTTCCTCATTAGAATTTAAAATATCTATTCTCCCAAATTAATTTCACTGATAGGGACCTAAGAATTTCTTGTAGAAATGATAGATTCAGGCCAGGTGTAGTGGCTCATGCCTGTAATCCCAGCACTTTGGGAAGCTAAAGTCAGAGGATTGCTGGAGGCCAACAGTTTGAGACCAGCTTGGAGAACATAAGAGACCACATCGCTACAAAAATAATAAAATAAAAATTAGGTGGGTGTAGTAACATTTGCCGGAGTCCCTGCTACTCAGGAGGCTGAGGTAAGGAGGATCCTTTGAGCCCAGGATTTTGAGGCTACAGTGAGCCAGCATTATGCCTCTGTACTCCAGTTTGAGTATTCGCCCAAAAAGATAGACACAAACTTGTCTAAATATTTTTTTTCTAATCTTACTCTGGAAGTTCAGGCTGCTTCTATTAAATACAGAAGAAGAGCCCCCTTCTATGACAGTTATTCTGACACAAACACAGAGGTAGCATAAATTAAACCACAGCCTGGCAAAGAAAATGCTATGAAGCACAAATCTTAGATGGTGTGATATTGGTTTCTCATATGGGTGTGAAGATTATCTCTTGTTATGGACTATCTGTGTCCCATAAAATTCATATATTGAAATTTCACATTTGGTGTGATGGTTGAAGGTAATTAGATCATGAGGGTGGATCCCCAGGAATGGAATTAGTGTAAGAAAAGGCCATAGAACTAGCTCACCCTCTTTCCACAATGTGAGGATACAAAGAAGGTTGGCAGTCTGCAACCTGGAAAAGAGCCCATACTAGAACCCAATCATGCTGATATCCTGACCTCACATGCCCAACCTCCAAAACTATGGGAAATAAATGGTTGTGGTTTAAGCCACACAGTCTATGGTCCTTTTCTGTAGCAGCCTGAACTGACTAAGAAACCCTTCCAGAATAAAAAAGAATAAAAAATAATTCCACTGTAACCTTTCTATATTCTAGTAACTAAGGTGCATATACATCAGCTCATGACCATTACTATGAATCCAAGCAGGATCTTTTTCGTTTTTGTATTGGCTTTCTAAGGCTGCCAGTTGGTACCACAGAACTGAGACTTAAAATGACAGAAATGAATTGTCTTACAGTTCTGGAGGCTAGAAACCCGAAACCCAGGTGTCAGCAAGGCTGTACGCTCTCTGGAGGCTCCTTTTTTGCCTCTTCTTCTGGTAGTTGCTGGCAACCCTTGGCATTCCTTGTCTTGTAGGGCATCCCTCCAATCTCTGCCTCTGTCCTCATGTGGCATTCTCCCTGTGTCTTCCTCACTTTCCCTATGTGTACTGTTTCTATGTACCCTCCCCTCTTCTTATTTTTTTCTTTTTTCTTTTTTCTTTTTTTTTGAATCGGAGTTTCACTTCATTGCCCAGGCTGGAGTACAGCGGCACACTCACTGCCGCCCCAGTGTCGACCTGCTGGGCTCCCATGATCCTTCTGCCTCAGCACTCCAAGTAGCTGGAACTACAGACATGCGCTACCACGCCCTGCTAATTCTTCTGATTTATTGTAGAGACGTGGTCTTGCCAAGTTGCCGGAACTGGTCTCAAATTTGCAGGCTCAGGCAATCCACCTGCCTGGGCCTCCCAAAGTGCGGGGATTACAGGCTGAGCCACCAAGCCTGGCTCCTCCCATCTTCTTATAAGAACACTGGTCCTGCTGGGTTAAGGGCCCATCCTATTCCAGTGTGATCTCATCTCAATTAACTACATTTGCAACAACGCTATTTCCAAAAATAGCACACCAAGGGCTCTTCCTCTGTGGATGCAACCAACCATGGATCTAAAATACTGTATTTGAAAAAAGAAACAACAAAAAATAACAGCACAATAAAAAACAATAAAATACCTTAACAGTTATTTACATAGTATTTAGGTAATATACGTAATTATTATTAGGTATCATGAGTAATCTAGAGATGATTTAAAGTAGACAGGAGGATGTGCATAGGTTATATACAAATACTACGCCATTTTATATCCAGGACTTGAGCATCTGTGGATTTTAGTACCCAAGAAGCTTCTGGAACCAATCCCCCAAGAGTCCAGAGGGATGACTATAGTGGTTCTGGGAAGGACACTATCCAACATCAATAAAATAAGTTTTTATTTTATTTTGTTATTTTTTTCCTTCCATCCTTCTCCCATTCTCTTTCATCCCTACTGACAGCAACTTTTAGTTATATTTAACATATGCCCTTTCATTTTACTTCTTCTTATCTTTGTTTTGATAAATGTGCATCCTTGAAAATGCAGTGTTAAGTTTGTATAAATTATGTTTCTAAATGAAAATAAGTGGCTATGTGCTGTAAATCTTTTGTGTTTCCTAATTATTCCAATCAGTATTTCATTGTATTGATCTTTCACATTGGTAGGTGTCCATTTAGTTAGTTTCTTCTCACCACAACATATTCCATTAGCAGCAAATACCATGTTACACGCATGCATGCCTCTAGCGATGGACATCTCGGTTACTTTTGCTCTTTGCTACAACAAACACCGTCCATTGCATCATCATTCTTACCCATGTCTCCCGTGAATTTATGCAGAATTATCTGGGACATGTACCAGAAGTAGAATTCCCCAGCTATATCATGGGGTATTCGCATATGTGATCTCACGATCTTCTAGGAGACTTACATGCAGAACGGCAGCACCAACCCACAATCTCACCAATGGCGGCTGAGAATTTCCATTTCCCTGTATTCTTACAACCAGACATTTTTCAACTTTCCAAATAATGCTCATCTGATTGTGAAGAGAAGTATGTCATTGTTGCCTTAATTTTTTTTTTTTTTTTTTGAGTTGGAGTCTCACTCTGTCACCCGCTCCCGGTCACCGCAGCCTCGACCTGCTGGGCTCTGCCGATCCCTCCGCCTCGGCCTTCCAAGCAGCCGGAACTACAGGCGCACGCTACCATGCCCGGCTAATTTTTTATTTATTGTAGAGATGAGGTCTTGCCAAGTTGCCCAGGCGGGTCTCGAACCCACGGGCTCAGGCAATCCACTCACCTCAGCCTCCCAAAGGGCCTTAATTTTCAATTCTCCAATTCTTCTCTCTGAATTGCCCATTTTTACTTTTTCTCCATTTTAATATTGAATTCTCTGTTTCTTTTGCTAATTTTCAAGAGTTTCCTCTACATTATAGAAATAATCCTTTATTTGCTGTAGACATCTTTGGCTTCTTATTGACTTTGCTTACAGGGTTCCTCATCAAGCTGACATCTTTAATTGTGATGTAATTGAATCCCCCAATTCTCCTTTAGGTTTGCTCTTTCGAGATTTTGTTCCAGAACATCCTGTCCACACCTCCCTACACACACCACCATCCCCTCACCATCAGGGTAATATCCTTATACATTGAGTTTTTAAGGCTTGAACTTGACATTCACATTTATATATTTATATTTACTCCTGATATGAACTAGTTAAAACTCTGCAGTGACTTCTGCAGTGTTCAAAATTGAGTTCAAACTGCTTATCATAGCACATAGGACTTCTCCTGAAAATATCCTAGCTAGATGTTCTAGCTCATCTCTCAACATTTTCTGTCTGTTCACATCTTAATCTGCCGAATTCCTTTCATTTCTCTTACCCCACAATCTCAATCCCTCTGGAGTTTGCCTATGTTCCTTCGTGGCCTGACACACTCTCCCTACAACTTTATGGAGCTGATTCCCATCATCCTTCAGGGCTAGGCAGAGACACCACTACTCCAAGAAGTCCTCCCGGGATCTGAGGACTTGGTTAGCTGCCTCTCTGTGGGCTACCATCCCTGGTCATATTCCAGCTTTTATATATCACACTACAATGTAACTGCTGAGCTATTTATCTGTTTCTACCACTAGATTATAAATTCTTTGAGGGATGGACTGACTTTGACTCATCATTTGATGCATGGGGCCTAACTCTTTGCTTAACACATTTTGGAGGAATCAACACGTTGACATAAAGAACTACTAAATAATTTTTCTGAGTCAGAAAATTTGGCTCACATTTCATGTTTGGGCAGAACTGTATCACCACTTTAGGACATATTCATGAGCAGATTAGATTAGCATTTACTCGAAGTCATCTTTTCATCTTTCCTGGTATAACGAAGATACTATCTCAGGACTCCTCAACAATATCCTTCTCCCATGCCCAACCCCAGTACTTCCTGGTTCCTAGCGTTCTACCCATATACCCAGAAAGGTACAGTTTCTGCCATAACGTGGAGAGGCTTTTCTTCCTGTCTGTGAAAGTTTTTGACATAAAAGGAGTTCAGAGGTCTCTGGAAGAAGTGGAAATCCCCCCACCCTCCCTTCCAGCAGTGAGTGAGCAAAAGTAGAACAGAGACAGAGAAGTAAATGCTACCAATTCTTCACTCTCAGGACCAACATCTTGCAAGGTGTATCAATTATCTCAACGTAGCGACTTTAAACAACTTTTTTTTTTTGCTTTTGAGTCAGAGTCTCACGGTCACTGCTCACTGGAGCCTTGACCTCCTGGGTTCAAGCAATCCTCCCACTTCAGCCTCCCCAGTAGCTGGGACTATCAGCACACACTACCATATCTGACTTTTTTTTTTTTTTTTTTTTTGAGTTGAAGTCTCACTCTGTCTTTCAGGTTGGAGTGCCATGGCACACTCATGGTCACCCCAGTGTCGACCTGCTGGGCTCCAGTGATCCTTCCGCCTCAGTCTTCCAAGTAGCTGAACTACAGACATGCACTACCATTCCTGACTAATTTTTGATTTATTGTAGATACTAGGTCTTGCCAAGTTGCCTGTGCTGGTTTCAAACCCACAGGCTCACACAATACACTCGCCTTGGCCTCCCAAAGTGCTGTGAATTCTGGTAGAGTGTGACTGAGTTCTAGCAGAGCATGATGGAGATCAAAATTTATATCCTGCTCTTCCATATCTCTGTGCATATACTCAGCAACAGGTGACTTGCTAGACATAATATGGTGTCTAGGAAGAAGAGGTGAGTGATAAGGTTACCCAGGTAGAAATTTTCCAGAATATATTCCATGCCATGGTATAAAGGTTTTTTGTTAATGAAGACATGGTGAGCATAATGGCAGGGCAGTGGTGCCATAAGTTTTGTGTTTGGAAGGATTCCTTGGGCCATGATGTGGAGGTTGAAATGATGAAGTCTATGACTGCAGCAGGTTATTACAATCAAAGGAGGTGGCAAAAGGGACCAAAGTCAAGAGATGATTAGGAAATAGCAGGACATGGGGACCTATTATGAGTGTGAAATATGAAAAATCTACAACAATCTCCAGATTAATGACTGGACATTAGGAAACAATGCTGTAATCCAGCAATACTGTGCACACTGAGAGAGGAGCAAGGAGGAAATTATTAGGGGGCTAGATGGTTTATTCCATTTTATACATGCCACATCTGAAAATCCTCTGGGGTGTCCAAGTGAAGATATTTGGTATACAGTTGGAAAAACTGGTTTTAACATTAGAAATAATGACATGGCTGGAGATATTTGGGAAATGTTGGCAACTAGTAGTTGGTTGAAGCCATGGGTTCAGACATGTTGTCTAAGGTGAATATGGAGTTTGAGTAGTAAACAGGGGCATGGACAAAATCCCAAGAAGCCCCCACTATTTTAAGGTATAACAAGAGCCTACATCTATCCAATGTCAATAAGAGATCAGGAAGGAATGGTCAGAGAGAATGGTCAGGAATAACATTAGAAATGTGTGTCATTGTGTACATCTGCTATTGCATTAGTGTTCCGCCTGCCTCAGTCAAGCACATAACCGGCCTGCTGGAAGTCTTCTTCCTGTCCTCTCCAAGACTTTTTGTGATTATCATCACCTCTGGGCCAAGGCTGCCATCTCGCCTGCTCACTTCCCAACCTTATCTCCACCCCAGCAACTTCCTGTCTCCTGCTCTGCATCACTGAACTAAATGACGCTATGAAAGAACAAATGGACTGATGAATAAATGGCAGTGAATGATGGGCCATGAAGTCATATTTAAAGGGACTATCTCGTTTAAAAGTCCTAAATAAATAACTACAAAGACATTTGCAAAAAAAAAAGGAAAAAAGAAAGAAAGAAATCTGTGCTATTACAGAAGACAGGAGTGGAAAGAGTTTGTGTCTGATGAGATAAGAATAAAAAAATTGGTTTTATCGCTTTGGGAGGCTGAGGTGAGTGGATTGCCTGGGCCCGTGGGTTCGAGACCCGCCTGGGCAACTTGGCGAGACCTCATCTTTACAATAAATCAAAAAAAATAGCCTGGCGGGGTAGCGTGCACCTGTATTTCCAGCTACTTGGAAGGCTGAGGCGGAAGGATCGCTGGAGCCCAGCAGTCGAGGCTGCAGTGGCCAGGAGCGGCCACTGCACTCCAGTCTGGGTGACAGCGTGAGACTCCAACTCAAAAAAAAAAAAAAAAAATTGGTTTTATGTAGAAAATAGAGGTCACTTATTAAAAACAATTCAGGAGAGTGGAGGGAGTGGAAACTAGATTGGAGTGATTTGATCAGTGAATAATTAAAGAAAATAATGTAAATATTGGATCTATAAAGTCTGTGAAGCACTTTTTATACTGTAAAGAGTTTTTCAGATACATTCATGAGTCACTTAACAATGGTGATACTTTTCAAAGACATTCTCCCTTAGGTGATTTCTTCCTGCATGAACATCAAAGTGACTTACACATACCTATATTGTATAGCCTACAACAAACCTATGCTATATGGTAGAGCCTGTTTCTCTTAGCTATAAACCTGTACAGCATGTTACAGTACTGAATACTGTAGAGAATTGAAGCACAAGTATTTGTATATCTAAAACATATTTAAACCTAGACAATGTATAATAAAAATACGATATTATAGATTAAAAAAATGGTCTACCTGTACAGGGCCCTTACCATGAATGGAGCTTGCAGGACCAGAAGATGCTCTGGGTGAGTCAGTGAGTGAGTGATGAGTGAATGTGAAGGTCTAGGACATTACTGTCTACTACTATAGTCTTTGTAAACACCATAACTTGGGTTACACTACATTGATTTTTAAAATGAAGCCATTTTGCTACAATGTTATAACTGCTACAATATGTCACTAGATGCTAGAAGTTTTTCAGGTCCATATGCATTTCAGTCCATCGTGGACTGAAATGTCATTATTTAGTGCATGACTGTATAATAGACTTTTATCAGTGTATCATCTCAAGCATAGCCTCTGAATGTGAACCTATCCTTTGAGATAATCCATCTATATTTAATTTCCATATCTTAATGATAATAGAGTTGCAGATGATAGAATCAATCGATTTGTAGTAAAAGTTAGACCGGGGCATCCAGGCAAGATGGTGACAGAATAGGTCAGACTGTGACGTCTTCACAGAAATGAATGTCCGTAAACACTCTCTGCATGAGTGGGTGTGTGCCAGTGGGTGAGTGAAAGTCCATCTGAGGGGAGACTCAGGTTCATGCACCTGGGGCTCTCCTTTGGAAGTGACTGCAACCCACCACTGCCCTGAGATTGGAGACCTGGGCACACAGGATCATCTGCTGTTCTTGGGGCTCTCTTGTGTAGGAGGCAGTAGAGAGCAGTTGCCCCTCACCACCTGGCACCCGGCCCACACCATCATCTGCAGCAGCAGACCCAGCATGAGCAGGAGGAACCATGAAGAAGGCAGGTCATGAAAATCTGGAATAAAACTCTGATGCCAGTGATGAGATGCTGACGGGTGCCATCTTCTCAGTCCCAATACAGGCAAAGACCTGTATTGCGCCGCCCAGCTCTGCCCAGCCTCCATCTTGGGACCCGAGATTATCCTCTCATTACACTCAGAGAGACAGATGTCCCTCCCCCACACTGAAACAGACACAGACACAGACACATCAGATCTGAGTAGGAGACATGACAGCAGCAAGTAAGGTATGTCCGAATCTGAACCGTCCTCCTCCCACAGTAGTCTGTGGGGCATCTGGCCCACACTGACAGCAACCCTACCAGTCTGTGCTGAGAGTGGAGGGGAGGGACTGGAGATCAGAGCCACTCCCTAAGGCAGAGGCCTGAAAGGAACCTGGAGTTACAGAAATGGCCACAGAGTGAGTTTTTTTCCTTCTGGTTTGTTTTCTGTTTCAGTATTTGCTTTTTTCCCCCCTTCTTTCTTTCTTTCTGTTTTTATTTACATTTTTGTACTTGTTGTGCTGCTGTTATTTTATTTTATTTTTTTTAAGATTTTCTGTTTGTGTATGGCTATTTTTGAGGGAGAGTATACCAACGGGGGGGGGGGGTTGCTTGTTTGTTTGTTTGTATGATTGTATGTTTTTGTCTTTGTTTTTTCTGTCTTTGTTTCTCTGTTTATTTGTTAGTTGGTGCACCTGTCTGTTTTCCCTCTTCTTTGTCTCTCCACCTTCCTTTCATCTTCCTCCTTCCTTTTCCCATTCTTTAACCTTTTCTTATCTCATTTTGTTTTCAGGGGGCAACAGATACCCCCATTGCAGGGACAGATTGTAACACAGTGGGAAGTGGGTTCCAGGGGACCCACACACTTGTCAGTGGATACTGGGATCTATAGATAGCTTCTGAATCACAGTACTCCCCTTAATTAAATCTCAAAACTGCAAAAAGCACAGGCTCCCACCCCAGTCCAGCTTCAGAATTGAACAAAACCAGAGGATCTACATAGGGAAGCATAGGAGATTGACCAAACAGAAATAAAAACTATCCCCTCATCACTGAACAACAGAATTAAACAAGAAGTTTTAAAAAAGGAGGGGGTAGGGGGAAGAAAACCTATGCAAATGAAGAAAAACCAAAGGAAGACTATGAATCTCACACAGACACCTGGGAGATCAGCCACTGAGAATACACATATCAGAGCTCAAACAATTAAGAGCCCCCAGAATGACTGATCTCAAAACACAAACCCAGATATCAAGATATTAATAGAATAAATAGAAATGAGGAAGAACAAGAGGAAAGAATGAAGAAGTTGATAACTGAGATAGCAACAATAAAGAATACATTGAACAAGCTGATATGCATAAAGTGCATGAAATGAAATGAACAAACTGATAAACATAAAAAGCAGAATTAACCAAATAGCAGAAAGAATCTCAGAGCCTGGGGACCAAAATGTGGAACTAACTCAAACTGTTAAAAACATAAAAAAGAAGCTTAAAACGACAGAACAAAATCTCCAAGAGATGAACAATTATTTCAAGAGACCGAACAAAAGATTAATTGGAATTTCTGAGGCAGAGAGGAGAGACCACCTTGGAACAAACATTCCATAAAACTACCCAAGAAAATTTCTCTCATCTCAACAGTGATGTGACAAATCAAACACAAGAAATTCAGAGAACCCCTACAAGACAACAAATGAGAAGACCAACTCCCAGACACATAATAATTCACAAACACAAAGTAGGTATAAAAGAAACAATCCTAAAGGCAGCAAGAGAGAAAGGTCAGACTACCTACCAGGGAAGACCAATTAGAGTAGCAGCAGACTTGACACTTCAGGCTAGGAGAGCTTGGAGCCCAGTCTTCAAAGTTCTCAAAGATAAACAATTTCAACAAAGAATTACCTAGCCAACCAAGCTAAGTTTAATCAGTGATGAAGAATTAAAATCCTTCCCAGACATTCAATCCCTAAGAGTTTATGTTGCCTCCAGACCAGCTTTACAAGAAACACTTAGGAAAATATTAAATGTAGAAGAAAGAAAAAAAAGAATGATAATGCCCTTTCCTAGAACTCAGGAAAAAGAAAACACATGAATCAACCCAAGTATCAGAAGAAAGACAACAAGCAAATAAACAAACAGCAGCCACAACAACAAACTCTATAAGAACCTCATGACAGGGATAAACGTTCACATCTCAATATTTAGCCTGAATGTAAATGGACTAAATGCACCACCGAAAAGACACAGAATGGCAAACTGGATAAAATATCATGAGGCAACAATATATTGTCTCCAAGAAACTCATCTCACCAGAAAGGACACTCACAGACTCAAAGTAAGAGGATGGGAAACAAAATTTTAGGTGAATGGATCACAAAAGAAAGCAGGAGTCACTATCTTAATATCAGACAAAATACCCTTTAGGCTACCAAAAATTTAAAAAGATATGGAAGATGACTACATAATGATAAAAGTTTCAATCCATCAACAAAAAATATCCGTCCTAAACATATGCATCTAACATAGGAGCATCAACTGTCATAAAGTAGCTACTAGGTAAACTAAAAAAAGATATTGACTCTAACATTATCATAGCCAGGGACTTAAACACCTCACTAACAACCCTAGACAGATCATCAAGACAAAAAGTCATCAACAAGGAGATTCAGAACTTCAATATGACTTTTGACCAATGGATGTAATTTATACCTACAGAACACTCCACCCAACAACCACAGAATTATGCATCACCACATGGAATGTGCTCTAAGATCAACCACATCCTCGGCCATAAATCAAGCATAAACAAATTCCATAAGACTGAAATTCTGCCATGCACCTTCTCAGACAACAGTGGAATACAAATAAATATCAACACCAACAAAGTTCCCCCAAAACCCACAAAGACACTGACACTAAACAGCACGATGCTAAACAACTCCTGGGTCAAAATGGAAATCAAAACAGAGTTTAAATGGTACCTGGAAACAAATGAAAATGAAAAAACATCTCACCAAAATCTCTGGGATATCATGAAAGCAGTACTAAGAGGGGAACTCATATTTCTGCAAATACACATGAAGAAAATGGAAAGATTATAAGTTAACAGTCTAACAAATCACCTAAGGAAGCTGGAAAAGCAAGACCACCAAAACTCTAACTTCAGCAGAAGAATGCAGATCACCAAAATAAGAGCCCAAATTCAGGACATAAAAGATAAAAATATAATACAAAAAAAATTAATGAAACCAAAAGCTGGTTTTTTAAAAAAATAAACAAGATTGATGGACCCCTAGCCAGACTGACCAAGAAAAAGAGAGAAAAAGCCCAAATAAACACAATCAGAAATGCAAATGTTGAAGTCACAACTGACCCTGAGGAAATACAAAAAGTTATCAGAGATTACTATGTATATCTATATGGAAACAAACTCAAAACCCTAACTGAAATGGAGGACTTTCTTATATCACACAACCTCCCCAGCCTGAAACAAGAAGAGATAGAGACCCTAAATAAACCAATAACAGCCTAGGAAATTGACTATGTCATAGGAAAATTACCTACAAAAAATTTTAAAAAGCCCTGGATCATTGGCTTTCTGGCAGAATTCTGCAAAACACAGAAGGAAGAGCTGATACCGATCCTATTGAAAGTATTCCAGGCAATCAAGAAAGATGGAACTCTCTCCAAATCATTTTATGAAGCTAATATCACATTGATATCCAACCCTGGTAAAGATCCAACAAAGAAAGAGAGCTACAGGTCAATAACCTTGATGAACATAGATGCTAAAATTCTCAACATGATTATAGCAAACCAGATCCAACAACACATCTCAAAAATCATCCATCATAACCAAGTAGGCTTCATCCCTGGGATGCAGGGCTGGTTCACCATCTGCAAGACCTTAAACGTCATTAAATACATCAACATGTAAAGACAAAAACCACATAATTATAACATTAGATGTGGAAAAAGCTTTTGATAAAATCCAGCACCTCTTATTCATAAAACCCTCAAGCATCTAGGCATTGATGGAACATACCTCCAAATAGTAAGAGCCATCTACGAGAAACCCACAGCCAAAATATTGATAAACAGATAGAAATTGGAACCATTTGCCCTAAAAACTGGAACAAGACAAGGATGCCCACTCTCACCCCTCCTGTTCAACATAGTATTGAAAGTCCTAGCTAGAGCAATCAGATAAGAGAAGGAAATCAGGGGTATCCAAATAGAAAAAGAGGAAGTTAAGTTATCCCTCTTTGCAGACAACATGATTCTATACCTTGAAAACCCAAGATAATCTGTGAAAAACCTCCTTGCATTGATAAAAGACTTTGGACAAAGTCTCAGGATATAAAATAAATGTGTAAAAGTCGGTTGCATTCCTATACACCAACAACAAACAAACAGAAACCTAAATAAAAAGCACAATTCCATTCATCATAGCCACACACACACAAAATGAAATACCTTGGCGTCTTCCTAACTAGAGAAGCCAAAGACCTTTACAACAAAAACTACAAAACACTGCTCAAAGAAATCAAAGATGACACAAACAAATGGAAAAATATTCCATGCTCATGGATTGGAAGAATTAACATTGTTAAGATGTCCACCCTGCCAGGCTCAGTGGTCCAGCACTTTGGGAGGCCGAGGCGAGTGAATTGCCTGAGCCCGCATGTTCAAGACCAGCCCAGGCAACTTGGTGAACACTTGTTTCTACAATAAATAAAAAATTAACCAGTCGTGGTAGCATGTGCCTGTAGTTCTGGCTACTAGGAAGGCTGAGGTGGAAGAATCACCAGAGCCTAGCAAGTCAGTGCTGGGGTGGCTGTGAGTATACCACTGCACTCCAGCATAGGCAACAGAGTAAGACTCCAAGTCAAAAAAAAAAAAGATGTCCATACTACCCAAGGCAATCTACAGATTTAATGGAATACCCATTAAATTTCCAGCAGCATTCTTCTCAGACCTGGAAAGGACAATACAGGAATTCATATGGAAACATAACAACCAGCCGGGCTCGGTGGCTCAGCCTGTAATCCCACACCTTTGGGAGGCTGAAGTGAGTGGATTGCCTGAGTCTGTGGGTTCAAGACCCACCTGGACAACATCTCTACAATAAATCAAAATGAACCAGGCATGGTAGCGTGCACCTGTAGTTCCAGCTACTTGGAAGGCTGAGGCAGAAGGATC
>NW_007256172.1:30381-32922 GCF_000164805.1 Carlito syrichta | reverse complement strand
AAAAAAAAAAAAAAGTGGAAGGCATCACACTCCCAGACTTTAAGCTTTATTATAAAGCTACAATAATCAAAACAGCCTGGTTTGGTACAAGAACAGGCATATAGACCAATCCAACAGGATAGAAATTCCAGAAACAAGAAACAAAACCTCAATTCCTCAGCAACTCATCTTCAACAAAGCCTCTACCATCAACCACTGGGGAAGGAGAACCTATTCAGTAAATGGTGCTAGGAAAACTGGCTGACCAACATGCAGAAGATTAAAACAAGACCACTACCTATCACCATAAACAAAAATTAGCTCTAAATGGATCAAAGACCTAAACATAAAACCTCAAACTATAAAAAGGATAGAAAATGCAGGAGACACACTTATGGAAATTGGAACTGGCAACCAATTCCTGATCAAAACCCCAAGTGTCCCTACCATAAGAGATAAGATAGACAAGTGGGACCTCATCAAACTGACAAACTTCTGCAAAGCCACAGAAACCATTGAGAGAGCAGGGAGACAGCCCACACACTGAGAAAAACTATTTGCCAACTGTATATCTGACAAAGGCCTAACATCTAGGATCTATAAGGAACTCAAATGTGCCAAAAAAAAAAAAAAAAGACAAAAAGCCCCATTACAAAGTGGGCAAAGATATGAATAGGCACTTCTCAAAAGAAGACATATGAGCAGCCAACAGATACATGAAAAAATGCTCAGCCTCACTAGTCATCAAAGAAATGCAAATTAAAACCACACTGAGATATTACCTAACTCTAGTCGAGATGGCCATCATCAACTCAAAAACAACACATGCTGGAGAGAATGAGGCAAAAAAGGGGATACTTTTACACTGTTGGTGGGAGTGTAAACTAGTACAACCTCTGTGGAAAATAGTGTGACTATTCCTAAAAGATCTAAAAATCAACCTCCCATACAACCCTGCAATTTCCCTACTGGGAATATACCTGGAGGAACTCAAATCACTCTGTGAAAAAGATACCTCACACACATGTTTATTGCAGCATTATTTACAATAGCAAAAACATGGAACCAATTGTGCTGCTCATGGAGAGGACTGGATAAAAAAAAGTGGTACATATTCATGATGGAATATTATGTAGCCATAAAGATGGACAAAATTATGAACTTCACAGCAACTTGGATGGACTTAGAGGCTATAATACTGAATGATGTATCACAGAAACAAAGAACTGAGTATCACATGTTCTCACTCATAAGTGGACCTTGAACGAGTATTGTAATACTATAAGAAAGGAATTAGCAGTAATGGGAAACTACCAGGGGAGGGTGGGGGGTGGGATTGACAGTAGTGGGAAACTGCTAGGAGATGGAAGGGGGCACACCTCCTCAACAAGAGTACCTGTATAGTGAACATTTATGTGCCTAACCCTGAATTATACCCTACATCTTCAAAATTAAAAATTAAAAAAAATCTAGACCAACACTTTATCCTCAAAACAAATCCCCTCTACAACTCTACCCATCTTCTACAAGGAACTCGTTACCTTAGAAAGATTCCTGTACATTAATTGTATAACTCCAGTTACCAGAGGCTCTATCAGGCTTTTCTGTTTTCATGAGCTGCAGCCCCTTCCCAGCCGTGGACAGTTCTGAGACCTTTCTTTCTTGCCTGTAGGCAGATTTCAGACACTTGATCTCTTTCACCAGTCACTCACTCTCTTCCCTGGGACCTTGCCTTTACCCCTGCCCTGAAGTTCGAGGATCAAGAAACCATATCTTCAACTTTCCTTTACTTGCTCTTTTGTAAAGGTTATCACATGTTTCTGTATTAAGAATTTGGGGGAGAATATTGAATAATTAAAATTTCTATGCACAAGGCAGAAACAGAGGATATAATCTGTAAAAATGATTTGTAAAAAAAAAAAAAAATGTCGAAAACCAGACTTCTGGCAAGAAGGCGATGGGGCAACCTGGTCTGTGAAACCCTCTGCAAAGGAGAACTGCAGTGGGTCTCTGGCTCTTGCTCCAGGGGCTGCGGACCCCAAAATCACAGCCTGCTCTTCATACGGAGCTTGGCCATTTTCACTGCTGGGACATCGCAGCGGACTGGACAGCCACCGCAGCGTAAACACCACCACCACCACCGCTGTTGCTGCCGCCGCTGCTGCCGCCACAGCCACCGCAGCCGCTGCCGGTAGCACATTGCACCGCTCGGGCTGGAGGCAATCCACAACTTCAGTCCTTGAAGGCCATTCAGGAAGATCTGCTGGGATCGCTGCCACCTCTCCCGCAACCGAGACGTCTTGCCCGCCATGAGTCCCCTGCCTATTCCCTGAGGCAGGCATCCATCTCCAGTCTCTGTGGTTCCTCTCCAGCCCCACCCACTCTGGGGCGAGCAGCTGAGATAGCACCACCTGCTGGCGATTCAAGGCAACAACACCGAAACAGGAGAAACAAACTTGAAAAAGACATAGGCCAGAGTGTGAACGGAGGGTGATCTGATCTGTCCTTCACAACAGACCAGGGCAACTGACCCTAACTGTAAACTAATTTACCTGCTTGAAA
>NW_007256172.1:25697-30361 GCF_000164805.1 Carlito syrichta | reverse complement strand
AAAAAAAAAAAAAATACCTGCAAATGTATGTTTATCACAGCATTGTTCACAATAGCAAGAACATGGAACCAACTGTGCTGCCCATCAAAAGAGGACTGGATAAAAAAATGTGATACCTAAATACACAATTTTAAAATAAAAATTAAAAGAGAAAAAAAAGAAAGTTCTTATTTCACACAAGGTACATATGCTATCCTACAAAGTCTCATGCTAACTATGGAAGTTGGGTTTAGTAATTAATTAAAGACCTAGGATTGATATTTCAATATTTCATGAAACTATTTACATGCTTCTGTCTGACTCCAGGATTCTTTGTCAATATTATCAGACCCATGTGCTACTTAAGAAAATGCAGAATAGACTTCCAGCAAGATGGCAATGGGGCAATCTGGTCTGTGAAACCCTCTGCAAAGGAGAACTGCAGTGGGTCTCTGGCTCTCACCCCGGGGGCTGCAGACCCCAAAATCGCAGCCTGCTCTTCATACGGAGCTCGGCCGGTGCCCCCACTGGGGCATCGCAGCGAACTGGACAGCCACTGCAGCGCAGACGCCGCCACAGCCACTGTAGCTGCTGCTGCCACCGCCGGTAGCACATCGCACCACCCAGGCCAGAGGCGATCCATGACTTCAGTCCTTGAAGCCCCTTCAGGGAAGATCTGCTGGGATCGCTGCCACCTCTCCTGAGACAGAGATGTCCTGCCCACCATGAGTCTCCTTGCCTGTGCCCTGAGGCAGGCATCCATCTCCAGTCTTGCTGGCTCCTGTCCGGCTCCACCCTCTCTGGGGCGAGCAGCTGAGATAGCACCACCTGCTGGCGATTCAAGGTAACAACACCGAAACAGGAGAAACAAACTTGAAAAGGACATAGGACAGAGTGGTGAACGGAGGGTGATCTGAACTGTCCTTCACAGTAGAACAGGGGCAACTGACCCTAACTGCAAACTAATTTACCAGCTTGAAAAGAAAGCTAGAAATCAGAACTGAAAGGACATTGGACTTAAATGAAAAGTCTCAAAGTTTGCTTCATTGATTCTGTTAGTTTAATGACTTAATCCTATTCCTACTGTATTGTTCCTTTTTTTCCCCCTCTTCCTTTTCTTCTCTTTCCTTCTCTCTGTAAACCATATATTTGTGTAGAGGAACAGCACACTAATAAGGTGGTTGGATAGCTGGTATGTTAGCATCACTATATGTTTTATTTTTGTTTGTATGGGAATTGGTTCGTCAGTAGCTATGGTCTATTGTTTTTATCTGTTTCAGTATAGGTCTCTCTCTCCATTTGTTGGCACACGTTTGTTTCCCCCCCTTACTCCTCTATCTCTCCACCTCCCTCTTCAACCCACTGTGTGCTCCATTCTCTTCCCTCTGCTAACCACATTTTATTTCAGGGAGTAAACCTACAGCACCACTGCACGGACAGATTCCAAGGCAGTGGGAAGTGGGTTCCACATTATCCACACACTTATCAGCAAATACCAGGGCCTGCAGATAGATTTTGAATCACAGCTCCCCCCTTAAGTAAATCTCAAAACTGCAAAAAGGACCACCCTCAACCTACAGTGCAAATCCAGAATTGAACAAAGAAAGAGCACATACATAAAGAATAGGAGATTGAACAAACAGAAGTAAAACCAACCCCTTTACCCCTGAATAACGGAATTAAAGAAGACAGTGATGTGGAGCGAAGGAAAAAGTAGGGAGGGGGAAAAACTGCACAAATGAAGAAAAACCAAAAGAAGAATATAGGTCTCACACAGACCCCTGGGAGATCAGACACTGAGAAAACCGATTCTGGAACACAAACAATGAAGAGCCCCCAGAATGACTGGTTACATGCAACAAACCCAGACATCAAGACATTAATGGAGAGAATTTAAAAAAATTGAGGAAAGACAAGAGGAAAATAGGAAGGAGTTGATGTCAGAAATAACAGCAGTAAAGAATACTGTAATGGAAATGAATATCAGACTAATAAGCATGGAAAGCAGAATTAGCCAAGCAGAAGAAAGAATCTCAGAGCTTGAAGACCAAAACACAGAACTAACCCAAACTGTCAAAAGCATAGAAAAGAAGCTCAAAAAGAAAGAACAAAACCTGGAAGAGATGAATGATCACTTCAAGAGACCAAACCTAAGAGTAATTGGGCTGCCTGAGGCAGAGAGAGAAACAGAAGCCACACTGGAACAAACATTTCCTGAAATCACTCAAGAAAACTTCCCTCATCTCATCAAGGATGAAAAAATTCAAACACAAGAGATTCAGAGAACCCCTGAAAGACAACAAATGAGAAGACCAACTCCCAGACACATAATAATTCGCCTAAACAAAGTAGCTATAAAAGAAAAAATCCTAAAGGCTGCAAGAGAAAAAGGCCAGACTACCTATCAGGGAAGACCAATTAGAATAGCAGCAGATTAATCCACAGAAACCCTTCAGGCTAGGAGAGCCTGGAGCCTATCTTCAAAGTTCTAAAAGGTAAACAATTTCAACCAAGAATAACCTACCCAGACAAACTAAGCTTCATTAGTGAGGGAGAATTGAAATCTTTTCCAGATATCCAATCCCTAAGAACCTATGCTGCCACCAGACCACCTCTACAAGAAACACTTAAGAAAGTACTAGCCAGGCTCGGTGGCTCAGCCTGTCATCCCATGCCTTTGGGAGGCTGAGGTGAGTGGATTACCTGAACCCGCGGGTCCAAGACCTGCCTAGGCAGGTGAGACATCATCTCCACAATAAATAAAAAAATCAGCTGGGCATGGTAGTGTGCACCTGTAATTCCAGCTACCTGGAAGGCTGAGGCAGAAGGATCGCCGGAGCCCAGCAGGTTGAGGCTGTGGTGGCCGGGAGCGGCCACTGCACTCCAGTCTGGGTGACAGAGTGAGATTCCGACTCAAAAGAAAAAGTACTGAACACAGAAGAAAAAGAAAAGAGAACAACAACATTCTTCACAAGAGTACAGGCAAAAGATTAAAAACAGACATGAGCCAACTCTAAAACCCAAAGAAAGATAACACACAAACAGGAGCAACTCTGTAAGAACCTTATGACAGGGATCAACTCTTGCATTTCAATTATTAGCCTAAATGTGAATGGACTCAATGCACCACTGAAAAGACATAGAATGGCAAAATGGATAAAATATCATCAGGCAACAATCTATTGCCTTCAAGAGACTCACCTCACTAGAAAGGACACCCACAGACTCAAAGTAAGAGGATGGGAAACAAACTTTCAGGCGAACGGAATACAAAAGAAAGGAGGAGTAGCGATCTTAATTTCAGACAAAATACACTTCAAGTTATTAAAAATCAAAAAAGATACAGAAGGCCACCACATAATGATAAAAGGCTGAATCCATCAATAAGAAATATCTATCCTAAACATATATTCACCCAACATAGGTGCGCCAACTTTCTTAAAGCAACTTCTAGAAAAACTAAATAAAGATATTGACTCTAACACCATCATAACTGGGGACTTCAATACCCCACTCACAACCCTAGACAGATCATCAGGACAAAAAAATCAGCAAGGAGATCCGGAAACTCAATGTGACTTTGGACCAAATGGACTTAATTGATACCTACAGAACACTCCATCCAAGACCACAGAATACACATTCTACTCATCACCGCATGGAACATATTCTAAGATCAACCATGTAATTGGTCATAAATAAAGCATAAGCAAATTTAAAAGAACCGAAATTCTACCATGCACCTTCTCGGACCACAGTGGAATAAAAATAAACATTGACACCAACAAAATCCCCCCAAAACCCACAAAGACATGGGCACTAAACAGCATGATGCTAAACAGCTCCTGGATCAATGATGAAATCAAAACAGAGATCAAAAGATACCTGGAAATAAATGAAAATGAAGAAACATCTTACCAAAATCTCTGGGATGCCTTGAAAGCTGTAGTAAGAGGGGAATTTATATCCCTACAAACACACATGAAGAAAATGGAAAGAACACAAATTAACAACCTAACAAGCCACCTAAGTAAGCTGGAAAAGCAAGACCACAAAAACCCTAATTTCAGCAGAAGAATCCAGATCACCAAAATAAAAGCTCAAATCCAGGACATAGAAGACAAAAAGATAGTACAAAAAATCAATGAAACAAAAAGCTGATTCTTCAAAAGGATAAACAAGATAGATGGTCCCCTAGCTGACTGACCAAGAAGAAAAGAGAAAAAAACCAAATAAGCACAATCAGAAACACAAAAGATGAAGTCACATCTGACCCTGAAGAAATACAAAAGATCATTAAAGACTACTATGTACACCCGTATGGAAACAAACTTGAAAACCTTAAGGAAATGGAGGACTTTCTGACATCACACAACCTACCTAGATTGGAACAAGAAGAAATCGAGACCCTAAATAGACCAATAACAATCAAGGAAATTGACTACATAATAAGAAAACTTCCTACAAAGAAAAGCCCTGTTCTAGATGGCTTTCCAGCAGAATTCTACAAGACATTTAAGGAGGAGCTGATACCAATCCTACTGAAGGTATTCCAGGCAATTGAAAAAGATGGAACTCTCCCCCAAATCATTTTATGAAGCCAATATCACATTGATACCCAAGCCATGTAAAGATCCAACAAAGAAAGAGAACTACAGGCCAATATCTTTGATAAACATAGATGG
>NW_007256172.1:24738-25627 GCF_000164805.1 Carlito syrichta | reverse complement strand
CCCCTTCTTGATAAAAACCCTTGAACATCTAGGCATACAGGGAACATACCTCAAAATAGTAAAAGCCATCTACAAGAAACCCACAGCCAGCATACTCCTAAATGGACAAAAATTGGAACCAATTCCCCTGAAAACTGGAACAAGACACTCTCACCCCTCCTGTCCAACATAGTATTGGAAGTCCTGGCTCAAGCAATCAGAGAAGAGGAGGCAATCAGGGGTATCCAAATAGGAAAAAAGGAAGTCAAGTTATCTGTCTTTGCAGATAATATGATTGTGTACCTTGAAAACCCAAGAGAATCTGTCAAAAACCTCCTTACACTGATAAAGGTCTTTGGCAAAGTCTCAGGATACAAAATAAATGTACAAAAGACAATCACATTTCTCTACACCAATAATAAACAAACAGAAACCCAAATAAAAAGCACAATTCCACTCACAATAGCCACAAAAAAATTGAAATACCTTGGAATCTTCCTAACCAGAGACGTGAAAGACCTTTACAATGAAAATTAAAATAACACTGCTCAAAGAAATCAAAGATGACACAAACAAGTGGAAAAATATCCCATGCTCATGGATTAGAAGAATCAACATTGTGAAGATGTCCATCTTTTTTTTTATTATTATGAAGTTGTGGGGTACAGTTAAGGGTTAGGCATACAATTGTGTTTCTTTCAGGCACCCTGTTGATATGGGGTGTTTCCCCGTTCCCAGACAGATAAGATGTCCATCTTACCTAAAGCAATGTACAGATTCAATACAATACCCATCAAATTACCAGCAACATTCTTCTCAGACCTAGAAAAGACAACACAGGAATTCATATGGAAACATAAACGTCCAAGAATAGCCAGAACAGTCCTCAGCAAAAAAACAAAGCAGGTGA
>NW_007256172.1:24090-24718 GCF_000164805.1 Carlito syrichta | reverse complement strand
GCCTCCACCACCTACCTCTGGGGAAAGGAGAACCTATTCAGTAAATGGTGCTGGGAAAACTGGCTGACCACATGCAGAAGATTGAAACAGGACCCCTATCTATCCCCATGCACAAAGGTTAACTCCAAATGGATCAGAGACCTAAATGTAAAACCTCAAACCATAAGAACCTTAGAAAATGTAGGAAATACCCTCATGGAAATCGGAACTGGCATCCAATTCCTGAACAAAACCCGAAACCCACAGGTCATAAGAGAGAAGATAGACAAGTGGGACAAACTTCTGCAAGGTCAAAGAAACCATCAAGAGAGCAGGAAGACAGCCTACAGACTGGGAAAAAGTATTTGCCAACACCAGGTCTGACAAAGGCTTAACATCCTGGATCTACAAGGAACTAAAACATGCTGAAAAGAAAAAACAAACAACCCCATTATAAAATGGGCAAAAAATATGAACAGACACTTCACAAAAGAGGACATCCAAGCAGCCAACAAACACATGAAGAAATGTTCAACCTCACTAATCATCAGGGAGATGCAAATCAAAAACCACACTGAGATACCACCTAACTCCAGTCAGAATGGCAATTATCAACAACCAAAAAAATAACAGCTGCTGGGAGAGGGTG
>NW_007256172.1:1526-23267 GCF_000164805.1 Carlito syrichta | reverse complement strand
TGACCTCTCACAGAAACAAAGATCCGAATATCACATGTTCTCACTCATATACTGGACCTTGAACATCCAATGTAATACTATAAGAAAATGACTGACAGTACTGGGAAACTATGGGGAGGGGAGGAAGATGGGATTAACAGTAGCAAATATCTGTCTGGGGATGGAGAAACACCTCTCATCAACAGGGTGCCTGAATGAAACGCAATTATTCACCTAACCCTTAGCTGTACCCCACAAAACCATAATAAAAATATTGATTATGAAAAAAAGAAAAAAAGAAAATGCAGAATAAGTGCAACTTTTATTTTTTATTTATTTTTATTATTTTATTATTTATTTAAAATTATGGGGTACAATTCAGCGCTATGTATACAAATATTCCCCATGCAGGTATCCTTATCAATGAGGTGTGCCCCTCCCAGGGAGATATCGACTGCTGTCAATCCCACCTCCCCATGCCCCCACCCTCCTCCCTGCTGTTTCCCGCCACTTTCAATTCTTTTCTTATAGTAATACGGTGGCTGTTCAAGGTGATTCTCAGCTCTTTTTTTCTGTAAGAGATCACTCAGTATTATAAACTCTAAATCGTGTGCATGTATAATGAACATTTGTATACCTAACCCTGAATTGTACCCTACATCTTTAGGATACAATTCAGGGTTAGGCATACAAATGTTCATTATACATGCACGCAAATTGTAGTAATATGTGTTGCCCATTTCATTTAATAGTGGAGGACACAAGAAGGGAAGTGGCCTACCTAAGGCCCTGTAAATAGAGATGGGTCTAGTTCTTACTCTAGTGCTCTCTTTAGCAGACTTACACTTAACATGTGTTCTCATAAGCACCTTTCTTAATCAGACTACAGAAAAATCAGTTGTTAATGAGGTATGCCCCCCTCCCCGACAGTTTCCTACTACTGCAATCCTGCCCCCCCCCACAGTTTCCCACTACTGACAAACCTTTTCTTATAGTATTATGATAACTGTTCAAGGTCCGCTTATGAGTGAGAACATGTGATACTTGGCTCTTTGTTTCTGTGATAGATCACTCAATATTATAGACTCTATAGACTTGCTGTGAAGTTCATAATTTTGCTATTCTTTTATGACCATAAACGCAGCTTTTAATAAGACTGTTACATGCTTATGTATTTGACTTATATGTGCTTTTATAAATTACATAGAGAGTATAAATCATCAAACATTACTTGTCTTTACATCTATCACTAAGTATTATCCCCTGACACATCCAGGTGCCATTGAATGTCTGCTAAGAAAAATACTGGTATCAAAGGAAGGTCCAGAATAAATAAAAATTCTGACATTATTTGGTATATACTAAATAGTTCAAAAATGTATGATAATTTAAATAACTGTAATTTAAATAGTCAATAATAACATTTTTAAATCCAGATGCCATTAAATGTCTGCTAAGAAAAATACTGGTATCAAAGGAAGGTCCAGAATAAATAAAAATTCTGACATTATTTGGTATATACTAAATAGTTCAAAATTTTATGATAATTTAAATAGCTGTAATTTAAATAGTCAATAATAACATTTTAAAAATCCAGGCAACAAGAATCTCTGTATGATGAATTTTCAGAAATGTTTCTGCAAATTCAGAGGTCTGTAAATTATGTAAAATTTAAATGATAATATGTTTTTCAAACACATTTATATTGTGAAATTGAAACATGATAAACTTTTAAACTTGTAAAACACATAAAAATATAAAGAAACCAATCACAATTACTCCAACTCAGCAATTTTCTACATCTTCATTACTATACACAAATACATATACACAAATGTAGTAATGTGTGTTGCCCATTTCATTTAGTAGTGGAGGACACAAGAAGGGAAGTGGCCTACCTAAGGTCCTGCAAAAGAAGGATGGGTCTGGTTCTTACTCTAGTGCTCTCTTTAGTCGACTTACACTTAACATGTATTCTTATAAACACCTTTCTTTTTTTATTTTTTTAAATTTATTTTAAAATTGTGGGGTACAGTTAAGGGTTGAGTATACAACCCTTATGAGGGGGGCACAACTCATTCCTTGTTTATGAGGTGTGCCCACCACCTTCCCCAGGCAGATATTGACTACTGTTAATCCCAACTCCCTGCCATACCCCCCCCGTAGTTTCTTGCCACTGTCAATCCTTTTCTTATAGTATTACAGTAACTTTTCAAGGTCCACTTATGAGTGAGAACATGTGATGCTCAGATCTTTGTTTTTGTGAAAGATCACTCAATATTATAAATTCCATCCAGGTTGCTGCAAAATTCATGATTTTGTTCTTCTGTATGGCTGCGTAATATTCTATCGCAAACACCTTTCCTAATCAGCCTACAGAAAAATCAGTAAGCATTGTCTTCCTTGACATTCTGAATGTTCCTAAAAGGGTTAAAGAATGGGGAAGAGAAGAGCGCATCAATGAAATGCAAAAGAAAAGAGAGTTTTTTCCCTGAGGCCCTAGATAGTAACAGTCATTCTAAATATTTTTCCCCAAAAAGCTATTGTCCTTGAACTTGCGCCTACAATGAAGTGCACCAGCAGGATGGCCTGTCTAACATTACAGAGAAGACCCCCAAAGTCAAGATCCTGAACCTCCCCAAAACTGAGGTGAGAAGAGGGAACCAGATCAAGTTTAGGTGGAGAGTGAGTAGTAGCGTATATGGAGTGATGACGAGGAGCAGGCTCTGCAGCAGATACAGGCAAGCTCCTAGAAATACCCACACTGACTGGACTACCATCTTCTGTTCCTCTTTTTCTCCTGGGAGCAGGTTGTGTGAGTACTTCAAAAATAGCAGGAATATTAATATGCTCAAGAACTTCTATAAGCATGTGGTGGGGAAGACAGGGCAGGGGAAAGGGACAGTCACAAGGGCCAAGGTCAGGGTGTGACAGCCCCCAACTTTGCTTCTCCTTCCCTTTACAGATCTGTAGGAACAGCTGCTGAAGCACACAAAACATGACACTGTGGACTTCCTTACTATGTTGTCCAATTCTTGGCATGCCCCCAGCCCCTTCCTGGTGGACATGTGGTTCCAGACAGTGAGCACCTGCTTCCTCCCTCAGGCTGGCCCAGAAAGCCGGAGGTGGATAGGAGGTTAAGGAGGGTCCTGAGCACTTGAGCTCTTCCCTTTCAGGAAACGATGTTCTGCTTTTCTGTTAATGGGGTGTTCAAGGAAAACTGACCTGTCTTATTTTTAAGTCAAGAATTTAATAAAAGTTTAGACATACTTTCTATATGGCCAAAAATATTAAAATGTGAAAAGCTGAAAGAATATATTTGCAACATTATTGCAGAATTTATGTTAATATGCCTGTACATTAAAAAAAAACTTTTGCTAGCCAGGAGAAAGAGTAACAAATATCAATAATTAGTTTATCTACAAAGCAAAGCAAAACATTTCTCTAATAAACATCTGCACAGTGTTCAAATCACATTGGAAAATTCAAACATGTCACAATATGTGAAAATCCAAATGGCAGAAAATCATGTGACTGCGAGTTCTAAAAATAATATATGTGTATGTAAATACACCAAAGTATGTTGCTTGCAAACATTTTAAGGTAGGTGAACACCTACCTTGTGCATCTAGAAAATGTGCGCCAGTCTATTTAAAGTGGATAATTTTAGGTCATGGTGAGGGGATCATATAGACAAAAGATGAAGAATGATTTTATTTTTAAAACATACATATTATAGTGTTTAATGTTTTGTAATTAGGCAAATGGGTTGGAACACTTGAAAATATCTAATAACAAAGTGACAACAGATATCACAATATTTACCAGCTTAGAAAAATTCTCATGTTATACTTTGGATAAGAAAATGCAACACTTCTCTTGGCAGTTTATTTAGCTCACCCGAAATGTCCACACTCTTATGTGCATATTTCTCTTCTGTTCACTCAAAGGTTAGATGTCCTCCTCAGAGGATAAAGACCCAGAGAAGGTCAGAGGGTGGAATGTACCAGAAACTTCTGGCTGACGCACTGGAGCCCAGGTCCCGCTTTCATTCCCTCCTTGCAAATCTTCCTGACCTGAGACTTTCAGAGCTACTACAATTCTGGCTCTAAGCAAAAAGAGGCATCTTTCTATATAACTATTATATTTCTTAAAAGGAAGGAAAATGCATGTTTTTTTTCTCTTGCTCCAGGGCTCTACCAAACTCTGTTGACAATTTCCTTTCATACATCCAGCCCTAGAATGACCTCTCTGAGATAGGCTAGAGTTATTTCCTGTCACGTGGCTATTTTCCACTCTTTCTGTAACTTTACCTTTCTTTAAGCAAATCCCATATATTGTAGGGAGAGTTTATTAAAGCTATGCATGGTGGAACTGTGCCCTTTCTATAGATCTCAGTTCCAGTGTATCTACACATAACATCTGAGTTACCCCCCAAGACAATCTCCTATACCTCCCTAAGCCTCAGTAACCTCAGAGAGAGCAAGGAACTGGTGATTCTGCAGCTAAGAGTCTTCTTTTATTCCATAAAGGAACACAATGTAATGTAGTCAACAGAGCCTGGCAAACAAAGTTCTCTGTGTTTGCAACATGCATGTGGGTCCCAGACCTAGATGCTGTAGCTAACCACCTCTGTGGGACTGGCTCCCTGGGTGTTAGACTGGTAGCAAACTTAGGGGGCAGTGAGAACAGGAAGTTTGGTCTTCTCTGGCCCTCAGGGTTCTCCTTCCTATGCCCGTGGGGATAGAGCTTCCTGTAAGGACTCTATCTTGTTCATGTGGCCCTGACAAAGTGGTGTGACACCTGCTCTCACCTTCCTCAGCAGTCCTCTTCAATCTTCTTCAAACTCCCAACTCCAGACAACACAGATTCTCCTCAAAAGAACCCTGTGAGGACATTGGTGAAAGGTCACTGCCTTCAAGACACACCATGGGTGAGTTGGTTATGGCATGGGACTGGGGTCTCAGGTACCCACAGGGCAGGAGAGATTCGAGGCCCCCTTCCCCCTCACTCACCTCCATTTTAACCCACATGACACCTAATGGATACCCCCTTTAAATGAGGGGTGCAAAAATCCCAGGCTGCTTTCCACTATCTTAAGGTCCTGGACCTAGTGGACCCTGAAATATCCATCCTGGCTACACGTAAAATCCTTCCCTTGTGTGACTATGGTCATGGTTGAGCTGAGATGTGAAATCTCTGAGTCATGTAGTTCTCTCAGGTCCAGTACTTGGGGAGTGAGTATGCTCAACTGAGGTGGGGGGTATCAGAAATTAACATTCTTGGTATTTATGCTAGGGGTGAAGAAGGGGCATGGAACCCTTTAAATTTTCACAGCAACCATTCAAAGTAGAGTGTGTTACTACTATAGCTTCCTTGAGGCTTGCTTTACAGCCCAGCAAATGATCGACTTTCTGGAATGTTGCATGTGTTGACATATGCAGTGTTCTATCAAGTAAATGTTATCACTCCAGTTATTTAAATCTTCTTCCTCTGATTTTTGTTTCTTAGTTTTATCTGTCACTCAATTAAATGTGTTAAAATTTCCCACTGAGACTGTGTATTTGTCCATATGTCCATTTCCTTCTGTCAGTTTTTACTGTGTTATTTTCTCCATTTACTTCCATTAACTTTTTGCTGGATATATTTTGGCTTTGTGTTAAAAGTTGCATACAAACTTGTTTTAACATCTTCATGTTAAATTGAACCATTTGTTATTATGAAATATCCCTTCTTCTAATAATATTTTTCTTAAATTATATATTTTTCTCTTATTAATGGTTATGCCAGCTTTCAGTTGTCAGTGTTTTAATGGTGTCTCTTGGACTGTCCTTTTTTTTTAAATACATTTTACATTTTACGCATGCTGCTTTTAAGGAGAATTTGATTGAATTAATTTTTTATCTATTCTTATAATCTCTGCTTTTTATTTTATTTTATTTTTTTTTGAGTTGGAGTCTCACTCTGTCGCCCAGACTGGAGTGCAGTGGCCACTCCTGGCCACCGCAGCCTCGACCTGCTGGGCTCTGGCGATCCTTCCACCTCAGCCTTCCAAGTAGCTGGAATTACAGGCAAGCGCTACCACGCCCGGCTGATTTTTTGATTTATTGTAGAGATGAGGTCTCACTGCCCAGGCGGGTCTCGAACCCGCGGGCTCAGGCAATCCACTCACCTCAGCCTCCCAAAGGCGCGGGATTACAGGCCGAGGCACCGAGCCCGGCTATCTCTGCTTTTTAATTTGAACTCTTCAGTCCATCACATGTAACGTAATTCTGGATATAATTTGACTTAAATATACCACCTTCCAGTTTATATTTATTTTCCTATTCTAATTCTCTCTTTTTTCTTTTGTAATTTGATGTTATTATTTTTAAATTACTAATTTTTGCTTCATTTGGCTTGGTAGTATAACATTCTCTTGTTATTTTTGCAGTCTACCCTTCATATTACAACATACATTCTTACCTTATCACAGTCTAATATATAGTAGTTCTTTTACACATCCTTGGAAAACACAGGTAACTTTCAACACTTTAACTCCATTAATCCGCTTCCGATATCTTGTTGTGTATTTTAAGTCTATGCTTATATGTGTGTATATATATATATTGTTCAAAGAAATTATTGTTATATTATATAGCCAATATGCATTTAGATTTTCCTGCGTATTTGCTAATGTCATTATTCTTCATTCTTTCTTGCATTTATGCATCTATCTGGGATCATATTTCTTTGGCCTGAGGATGAGTCTTAAGTTTTAAATTGGTGACAAATTCGCCTAAATTTGTTTGCATCGAACAATTTGAGTGTGGAAAAACACACTCACTTAAAGTGTTTTTTTCTATCCTCTCACTCCACAACAACAATCAACACAGAAGACTTTTTGTAATCACACGTGTGTGGAGTTTTCCCCACCAACAAACAAGCAATCAGGTCTGCGGTGGATACCAGCTGGATGTCCTCTAATTTAACTTTGGCACTACCTACCTGGAGATAGCATCAGATCTCACAGGTTGAGAGTTCGGTCCCCAAGACAGGTCCCCTCCTTTAGACACCAGTGGAAAGTCCAGGTCAGCAGAACTTCTGATTGACTGACTTCAAATTGGAGTTTCCTTGACCCCCACTTTGGGCTCAATTAATTTCTTAGAACAGTTTACAGAACTCAGGGAAACATGTTTACCAGTTTGTTATGAAGGATGTTACAAAGGATGCACGTGAAGAGATGCATAGGCAAGGTATAGGGAAAGGGGTGTGGAGCTTCCATGCCCTCCGCCGATGCGCCAGGCTCCAGGAACCTTCACGTGTTCCTCCTTCAGGAAGCTCTCTGAACTTTGTCCTTTTGTGTTTTTATGGAGGCTTCATTACATAGCATGATTGACTAAACTATTAGCTATTGGTGATCAACTTAACCTTCAGCCCCTTTCCCCTCCCAGAAGGTTGGGAGTGGGGCTGAAAGTCTCAACCCTTTAATAGTGTGCTGGTCTTTCTGTTGATCAGCCCCCATCCTGAAGCTACTTAGGGGCTGCCAGCCATCAAGCAATCATTAGCATACAACAAAATGGTAGTTTCTAAGGATTTTATGCCAGAAGAAAGAGTTGAAGACCAAATATACAGTATATTTCACAATATCACAAAAGTCTATTTAATTAATTTCAACTTTTGAAAGATAATTTTTATTATAGACAGAAACTTCTAGTTCTGTACTTATTTTACTTCAACACTCCAAAAATATCATTTTAATTTCTTCAAGCTACAATTATTTCTGTGTAAAAATTATATATAACTCTTATTTTTGTCCATTTCAAGATACCCAATTGTTTTTGTCGTTCTACTTTCAATATTTGCTCTTTTTCCTAGAGTTTCAACAGCTTTACTATAATGGGCCTGAGTTTGGTTTTCTTTATACCCCAGTATGCTTGACATATATATTGTTTCTTTCATCTTTGACTTGATATCTTTTGTTACTTTTTGAAACTTCTCACTGTATCCTTAAATGCTCTTTATACACTCTTCTTCCTCCTAGGACTCAAATTAAACGTTTGATTTTTTTTTTTTACTGTATCCCTTTTAATTTTGCCTCATCTCTTTCTGTATCCTTCATCAATTTGTGTCTTCATTCTTCATTCTGGATATTTTCTTCAGATTCTTCTTTCTAAA
This sequence comes from Carlito syrichta, assembly GCF_000164805.1. Classification (NCBI taxonomy): domain Eukaryota; kingdom Metazoa; phylum Chordata; class Mammalia; order Primates; family Tarsiidae; genus Carlito; species Carlito syrichta. Next base: position 15,131 of record NW_007256172.1, on the reverse strand, counting down.
CCCCCTGTCCAAGGAAACATAAAAGAATTAATGTACATTACACTCTGATAAGTCAAGAATGTATGTTGTAATATGAAGGGTAAAGACTACAAAAATGACAATTAATTCTCTAATTCTCTTCAGGTATGTCTGTTATGTTGTGCTGCTAATCACGTAATTATTCTTAATTTTATTTATTGCATTTTTGCGTTCCAGAGATTCTGTTCATTTTTGAATTTTTCAATTCCTGGCTGGAATTTTTAATCTTTTATATTCATGATAATAATGCCATTATCTAGATTATCTTGATTTTGTGTCATTTTTATTATAGTTTTTATTTTTCCTTGTTTGGTTTTCAATTATGTCTCTTTTTTTGGTCAGAATCTCACTCTATCACCCAGACTGGAGTGCAGTGGCATGATCACGAACGGCTACTGCAGCTTTGACCATCTGGACTTAGGTGATCCTTCCATGTCAGCCTCCCAAGTAGCTGGGACTACAGCCACACACCACCAAGCCTGGCCAATTATTTATTTTTTGTAGAGACGAGGTCTCACCAAGTTGCCCAGGCTGGTCTCGAGCCCCTGAGTTCAATCCTCTCACCTTCCTCCCAAAGTGCCGGGATTACAGGTATGAGCCACTGCACCCTGGCTCAATTACATCATCTTATCTCCTTTCTCACCTAGATATATTTTTTAATGTTTTCGGGGCACTATATATAACAAATCGTAAATTTATTTATTTCAGTTCTCCCTCCAGGAAAGTTTTTTTTTCTGTCAATTTATTAGATGGCAAGGAAAGTCCCAAACCCCTTAAATAACATTGACAATTGAGATGATTAATTTGGACTTGAGTCCCTTAAAGGGCTGATCTATTTCTGTTTACCTTTACATATCTGGCATAATTCTTAGAGGTTTTTATTTAAGGTTGAGTGGTTTGCCAGAGTCTCCTCTCCGTAAGCCCAGTCAAAAATGTTATGCTCTTAGCCCCATGATTCTGTGGAAATTTGGCACAAATTCACAGCATTTTGGCATCTTACATGCCTCCTTAGAAATCATCAATTGCTACCGGAAAAAAAGCAAGGACTGGGATTGCTTTTGGGGTTTCCTTTATAACTCCTTATCTTTCCCCCATATCATCTTATTGCATTGTTAGCTCTTTGATACCTTTATTTAATTTTTATTTTATATGATTTTTTTACACATTTCTTGTTGTTCTCAGCTGGAAGTTTAGTAAACCTTAACTAGTCTCTCATTATTAGAAGCAAAACTCTGAATTTTTATTTGTTTAAATGCTGAGTTTGGCATAGTTCTTATTATCCTCATGATCACCTTCTTTACTGTTTCTTCTTTCTGATGTTTCCAAGATGTAACAAGAATAGGAAAACACATATAATATACTTTCCATAAAGTTTTCTAGATGGACATGCATGACTAGCATGGATTCAATACGTCGGATATTTTTCTCATTGTATTATATTGCCATTGCTCATCCTCATTTTAATACTATTATCCTTGACTGTTTGCTTCTTGTTAATGATACTATTAGGTTTCTTCCAGCCTTCAACTACTTTGTGATATTTCAGCCACTCCCCTCACAAGCGATTCCAGATCCTTCTCATTCCATCATCTTCCTGATGAATATGAATATATACATATATTTATATGTATTTACACATATATATTCATTTCAGGCAATGATTTTCCAAAAGATAAATTTGAAAAAGGGCAATTGTATCAACATCTATACACTTTTTAAATTGTTGAACTGGTGAGAATATACACCCATTCACTCACTCTTGATTAGCATGCTAATAGGTATAAGTATATATTTTTAAGTGCCACATATAAAAATATCTTAAAATTGAAAACATTTGTATGTTGACCAAAATAATCCAATTATAGAATTATTGCATGGAAAACTGTAAATAAATACATAGAACATATGTATAATTCTATTCTTAGTAGCATTGTTTATAGTAGCAAAAACTTGGAAATACGTATTAAAATTTGAAATTTTATTAGTAGTTTAAAGTTTGTGACAAATTTTAGCTAATATAATAATCTGACGTATAAATTATATTACAGTCAGAAATTGGTTTTTAGGCATTTTAGAAAATATGAAAAAGATATATTTTGTATTACTCATATTTATTCTTTTCTGAGCCTCCATCTAAATGAAATTCAACTATCAGTTCTTGCTCTAGTAAACAGGTGAATTTAGCTGTAATTTTCACAATGTGTTTAAAGGAAAAGTATATTAAGTTGATAAATGATAAAAGTCAATTAAATATATAATTTCTGAACATGCAATTATATAAAAATAGTTCAATGAAAACAGCAGTTTAGAGATATATTACCATATTATTACAGTTGAAAAATACATCTGTGTATATATAATATATTCGATAGCATAGATGCATGCAACATCAAATATATGCACATACTATTTCTCCCTTTGTTTCTGTCTCTCTTTGATCCTCTGTCTTTCTCTTGCTCTCTCAAATTATTTGCTTAAAAAGCTGTATCATTTGTCATAAATTTGGTTCACTGCATCTCCATGATGATACATGAACTAGATTGCTGCTGAGACTTGATCAGATTCAGATGTAATGATTTTGGCAAGAATACTTTATAGATGATGCCCATAACAAGGTACATAATGTCTACTTGTTTCCCGTTTTGTGATGTCTACCAGCCATTAATGACCATTGTATAGATCCTTTATTTAATTAGAAGATTTGAAATGATGATAGTCAAATTCTGTCTTGTCTTCTTCACATATTAGTCAGAATACTCTTTTTTATTTGTTTTATTTATTTATTTATTTTTAGTTGAAGTCTCACTCTGTCACCCAGGCTGGAGGGCAGTGGCATGCTCACAGCCACCGCAGCCTCGATCTGCGGGGCTCAGGTGATCCTTCCACCTCAGCCTTCCAAGTAGCTGGAACTACACACATGCACCACCACACCTGGCTAATTTTTTAATTTATTGTAGAGATGAAGTCTCACCAAGTTGCCCAGACTGGTCTTCAACCCATGAGCTCAGGCAATCCTCTCACCTTGGCCTCCCAAAGTGCTGGGATTATAGGCATGAGCCACCACGCCTGGCCTATTTTTTTTTTTATTTTAATTTTAAAGATGTGGGGAACAATTCAGGTTTAGGCATACAAATGTTCATTATGCAGGTACCCTTGTATGAGCTGTGCCCCCCCCCCACCGCAGATTCCAACTACTGCCAATCCTGCCTCTCCCCTCCCCCTGGTAGTTTCCTGCTACTACCAATCCTTTTCTTATAGTATTACAATAATTGTTAAAGTTCCGCTTATGAGTGAGAACATGTTATACTCAATTCTTTGTTTCTGTGATAGATCACTCAGTGTTATAGACTCTAAGTCCATCCAAGTTGCTATGAGTTCATAACTTTGCCCTTCTTTATGGCTGTGTAATATTCCATTGTGTATATGTACCACATTTTTTAAAATCCAGTCCTCTTTCTATGGGCAGCACAGTTGGTTCCATGTTTTTGCTATTGTGAACAATGCTGCAATAAACATGTGTGTGCAGGTGTCTTTTTCATAGAATAATTTGACTTCCTCTGGGTATAATCCTAGTAGGGAGATTGCAGGGTCGTATGGAAGGTCTATTTTTAGATTTTTTAGGAATTGCCACACTGTTTTCCACAGAGGTTGTATTAGTTTACACTCCCACCAACAGTGTAGAAGTGTTTCCTTTTTACCACATCCTCTCCAGCATCTGTTATTTTTTGAGTTATTGATGATGGCCATCCTGACTGGAGTTAGGTGGTATCTCAATGTAGTTTTAGTTAGTGAGACTGAGCATTTTTTCATGGATCTGTTGGCTGCTTGTATGTCTTCTTTTGAGAAGTGTCTGCTCATATCTTTTACCCACTTTGTAAAGGGCTGTTTGTTTTTTTCTTTTCAGAACATTTGAGTTCCTTGTAGGTACTAGATGTTATTCCTTTACCAGACATACTATTGGCAAATACTTTTTCCCAGTCTGTGTGCCTTCTCCCTGCTCTCTCGATGGTTTCTTTGGCTTTGTAGAAGCTTCTCAGTTTGATGAGGTTCCACTTGTCTATATTATCTCTTAAACATAGACACTTGGGGTTTTGAACAGGAATTGCTTGCCAGTTCCAATTTCCATAAGGGTGTCTTCTGCATTTTCTAAGGTTCTTATAGTTTGAGGTTTTACATTTAGGTCTTTGATCCATTTAGAGTTGATTTTTGTGTATGGTGATAGGTAGAGATCTTGTTTTAATCCTCTGCATGTGGTCAGCCAGTTTTCCCAGCACCATTTACTGAATAGGTTCTCCTCTCCCCAGTGGTTGGTGGTGGAGGCTTTGCCGAAGATGAGTTGGTTGAGAAATTGAGGTTTTGCTTTCGGAATCTCTATCCTGTTCCATTGGTCTATATGCCTGTTCTTGTACCAATACCAGGCTGTTTTGATTATGGTAGCTTTATAATAAAGTTTAAAGTCTGGGAGTGTAATACCTCCCACTTTGTTTTTTTGTTTGTTTATTTCTTTTGTTTTTACTGAGGATTGTTTTGACTATTCATGTTCATTTATGTTTCCATATGAATTCCTATATTGCCATTTCCAGGTCTGAGAAGAATGGTACTGGTAATTTAATGGGTATTGCGTTAAATCTGTAGATTGCCTTGGGTAGGATGGATATCTTAACAATGCTGATTCTTCCAATCCATAAGCATGGAATATTTTTCCTTTTGTTTGTGTCATCTTTGATTTCTTTGAGCAGTGTATTGTAATTTTCATTGTAAAGGTCTTTCACATCTCTGGTTAGGAAGATGCCAAAGTATTTTATTTTTTTGTGGCTATTGTGAATGGGATTGTGCTTTTTATTTGAGTTTTTGTTTGTTTATTTTTGGTGTATAGAAATGCAACTGTCTTTTGCACATTTGTTTTATACCCTGAGAGTTTGCAAAGTTCTTTAACAGTACAAGGAGGTTTTTGACAGATTCTCTTGGGTTTTGAGGTATAGAATCATGCCATCTGCAAAGAGGGATAACTCGACTTCCTCTTTTCCTGTTTGGATACCCCTGATCTCCTTCTCTTGTCTGATTGCTTTAGCTAGGACTTCCAAAACTATGTTGAAAAGGAGGTGTGAGAGTGGGCATCCTTGTCTTGTTCCAGTTTTCAGGGGAAATGATTCCAATTACTGTCTGTTTAGCAGTATGCTGACTGTGAATTTCTCATAAATGGCTCTTACTATTTTGAGGTATGTTTCAATTATGCCTAGATTTTCAAGGATTTTTATCGAGTGCTGGATTTTATCAAAAACATTTTCCATGTCTAATAATATAATCATGTGGTTTTTATTTTTACATCTGTTGATGTATTTAATTATGTTTATGGACTTGTGAATGTTGAACCAGGCCTGCATCCCGGGGATGAAGCCTACTTGGTTGTGGTGGATGATTTTTGAGATGTGTTTTTGGATCCTTATTGCTAGAATCTTGTTGAGAACTTTAGCATTGATTTTCATCATTAATATTGGCCTGTAGTTCTCTTTCTTTGTTGGATCTTTATGTGGTTTGGGTATCAATGTGATGTTAGTTTCATAAAATGATTTGCAGAGAGTTCCATCTTTCTCAATTGCCTGGAATACTTTCAATAGGATTGGTATTAGCTCCTCCTTGTATGTTTTGTAGAATTCTGCTGGAAAGCCATCTGGTCCAGAGCTTTTTTTTTTTAGGTAGTTTTCTTACAGAGCCAATTTCCTGGCTTGTTATTGGTCTGTTTAGGGTCTCAATTTCTTCTTGTTTCAATCTGGGAAGTTGTGTGATGTCAGAAAGTCCTCCATTTCCTTTAAGTTTTCAAGTTCGTTTCCATTCAAGTGTACATAGTAGTCTCTGATAATCTTTTGTATTTCTTTGGGATCAGTTGTTGTTTGATCTTTTGCATTTCTGATTCTGTGTTTATTAGGACTTTTTTTCTCTTTTTCTTGGTCAGTCTAGTTAGGGGTCCATCAACCTTGTTTATCATTTCAAAAAACCAGATTCCTCTTTCATTGATTTTTTTTTGTATTGTATTTTTATCTTCTATGTCTTGAATTTGGGCTTTTATTTTGGTGATCTGGATTCTTCTTCTGAAGTTAGTGTTTTGGAGGTCTTGCTTTTCCAGTTTCCTTAGGTGATTTGTTAGGCTGTAAACTTGTGAACTTTCCATTTTCTTTATGTGTGTTCATAGAGGTATGAATTCCTCTCCTAGTACTGCTTTTCTGGCATCCCAGAGGTTTTGTAAGATGTTTCTTTGTCTTTATTTGTTTCTGGATATCTTTTAATCTCTATTTTGATTTCCATGTTGACTCATGAGTAGTTTAGCATCATGCTATTCAGTGTCCATGTCTTTGTGGATTTGGGGGGATCTTTGTTGGTTTTGATATTTATTTTTATTCCACTGTGGTCTGAGAAGGTACATGGCAGTATTGCAATCTTATGGAATTTGTTTTCCTTGATTTATGGCCAAGTTAGAGTACGTTCCATGTTGTTATAAGTAGAATGTATATTTCATGGTTGTTGAGTAGAGTGTTCTGTGGGTATCAGTTAAGTCCATTTGACCAAGTGTCACACTGAGGTTCAAGATCTCCTTGTTGATTTTTTGTCTTGATGATCTGTCTAGGGTTGTAAGTAGGGCTTTTAAGTCTCCAGTTATGATAGTATTAGAGTCAATATCATTTTTTAGTTTACCTAGAAGCTTCTTTATGAAAGTTTGTGCTCCTGTGTTGGGACATATACATTTAGGATAGATGTTTCTTATTGATGAATTGAACCTTTTATCATTATGTAGTGACCTCTCGTGTCTTTTTAATTTTTGATAGCTTAAAGGGTATTTTGTCTGATATTAAGATCATGATTCCTGCTTTATTTGTGTTCTGTTCATCTGAAATGCTGTTTCCCATTCTCTTACTTTGAGTCTGTGAGTGTCCTTTCTGGTGAGATTAGTCTCTTGGAGACAATATAGTGTTGCCTCATGATATTTCATCCATCTTGCCATTCTATGTCTTTTCAGTGGTGCATTTAGTCCATTCATATTCAGGCTAATTTTTGAGATGTGAGAGTTTACCCCTGACATGAGATTCTTATAGAGTTGTTGTTGGTGCTGTTTGTTTGTTTGTTGTCTCTCTTTTGATTTTGGGGTTGATTAATGTGTGTTTTCAATCTTTTTCCTACATTGTTGTGAAGGGCGTTGTTGTTCTTTTTTTCCTTTCTTTTGTGTTTAATACTTTCTTAAGTGTTTCTTGTAGAGCTGATCTGGAAGCAGTATAAGTGCTCAGGGATTGAATGCCTGGGAAGGAATTAATTCTCCATCATTGATGAAGTTTAGCTTAGCTGGGTAAGTAATTCTTCCTTGAAATTGTTTATCTTTGAGAACTTTGAAGATTGGGCTCCAAGCTCTCCTAGCCTGAAGTGTTTCTGTAGATAATTATGCAGCTATTCTAATTGGTCTTCCCCAGCAGGTAGTCTGACCTTTTTCACTTGCTGCCTTTAGGATTTTTTCTTTTATACCTACTTTGTATAGGTGAATTACTATGTGTCTAGGAGTTGGTCTTATCATTTGTTGTCTTACAGGGGTTCTCTGAATCTCTTGGGTTTGAATAGTCACATCACTGATGAGATGAGGGACATTTTCTTGGATAATTTCATGGAATGTTTGTTCCAGGGTTGTTTCTGTCTCTCTATCTGCCTTAAAGAATTCCAATTTATCTTAGGTTTGGCCTCTTGAAACAATTGGTCATCTCTCAGAGTTTTTGTTCTGTCTTTTTAATCTTCTTTTCTATGTGTTTAACAGTTTGGATTAATTCCATATTTTGACCCTCAAATTCTCAGATTCTTTCTTCTGCTTGGTTAATTCTGTTTTCCATGCTTATCAGTTTGTTATTATTTCATTCACTATATTCTTTATTGCTGTTATCTCAGTTATCAACTCCTTCATTCTTTCCTCTTGTCTCTCCTCCATTCTATTTATTCTCTCTATTAATGTCTTGATATTTGGGTTTGTGGTTTGAGACCAGTCATTCTGGGGGCTCTTCATTGTTTGAGTTCCAAAGTCTGTTCTCGGTGGCTGACCTCTCAACATTCTGTGTGAGACCTATATTCTTCCTTTGGTTTTTCTTCATTTACATAGCTTTTCTTCCCCCTGCCTTTTAACCTCTTCTTTAATTCCGCTATTCAGGGTTGAGGGGGTAGCTTCTGTTAGCTCAATCTCCCATTCTTCCTTATGTGGATCCTCTGGCTTTGTTCAGTTCTGAAGCTGGATTGTGGATTGGGGGTGGCTGTACTTTTTGCAGTTTTGAAATTTAATTGTGAGGGGAGCTGTGATTCAGAAACTATCTGCAGATCCCAGTATGTGATGACAGGTGTGTGGGCCCTTGGAATCCACTTCCCACTGCCTTACAAACTGTCCATGTAGTGGCAGTATGGGTTTACCCCCTGAAAGCAAAATGAGTTAAGAAAAAGGAAAAGAATGGAAAAAGGAAGGAGGATTTCAAGAGGAAGATAGAGAGAGAAAAGAAGAAGAGGGAAAACAGACAGGCATACCAACTACCAAACGAAAAGTGACACAAAGACAGAAAATATTTTTTTAAAAACATACAATCATACAAACACACAAACTGACGAAAAAAAACCCTATTGATGTACTCTCCCTCAAAAATATGCATACACAAACAGAAAGTCTAAAAACACAGCAATAAAAAAAAAAGAAACAAAGCAAGTAAGAGAATGCTATCAAAAACAGAGAGAAGAGGAAAAGAGAAAAACTAAAACAAACAAATTTAAAAAAGCAAAGCAAACAAACAAACAAAAAGAAAACTCGCTCTGAGGTTGTTCCTGTAACTTCAACTTCCTTTCAACTCTGGTCTCCAGCCCTCCCCTCTGTTCTCAGCACAGGTTGATAGGGTTGCTCTCGGCATTGGTCAGGTACCCCATGGACTACTGTGGGAGGAGGATGGATTAAATTTGGACTCACCCGGCTTGCTGACGCTGTTGTCATGTCTCCCACTCAGATCTGACATGTCTGTGCCCGTTCCAGTGTGGGAGAGGGGCGTCTGTCTCTCCAAGTTTTATGAGATAACCTCTACATCCCAAGTCGGAAACTGAGTGGAGCCGGGGCAATGCAGGCTTAATTGGCATTTCCTCACTGGTGGTGGGGCTTCTCTCCAGCTCTCCCCAACCTCCTCTCTCCACAGATCCAGGGCTCCTGCTGCTCTGCTGTCACAGGTAATGATATGAGACAGGATCCAGGTTTTGAGGATCACCTGTATTCCCCAATCTTTACTCAGGAGAGTCCTGAGAACAGCAGATGCTCCTGCACACTGGTGACGCCAATCTCAGGGTGGTGGGGAATTGCAGTCACCTCACTAGTGGTTAAATGTGTGTGCATGAACCTGAGTCTCCCCTCAGATGGACTTTGTTTTTTGAGTTGGAGTCTCACTCCGTCGCCCAGGCTGGAGTGCAGTGGCAAGCTCTCAGTCACTACAGCCTCGACCTGCTTGACTCAGGTGATCCTTCTGCCTCAGTCTTTCAAGTAGCTGGAACTATGGGTATGTGGTACCACACCCAGCTTATTTTTTTACTTATTGTAGGGACAAGTCTCACCAAGTTGCTGAGGTTGGTCTTGAACCAATCTCAGGGAATCCTCTTGCCCCAGCCTCCCAAAGTTCTGGGATTACAGGCTTGAGCAACCACACCCAGCCTAGATGGATTTCACTTACCCACTGGCACACACTCACTTATGCAGAGAGTATTATGAATACTCACTTTTGTGGAGACTCTCACAGTCTGACCTGTCCCATCACCATCTTGCCAGAAATCCTACTTCTCATTCCTGATCATTGAACATTTTTAAAGATTACACCATTGTCAGGTTTATGATTTGCACACAAGTGAATGAGAAATGGGCCTTTTCACAGCTCTCACCATGCTTCTATCTGTCTTCCCACCCACCATCCTGCCCCCTCCTCTTCCTGAAAGAGCATTGTGCCTGGAAGAGTCTCGCCTGCACCTGCAGGGGGAGGGAAAGTCAGCCTGTCTTCCCTGTGCTTTCCTCAGAGAGCTGACACTGAGTGTTCCATGGTTTCTACATCTCTCCTGTAATACATGTTAATTTTCTATATTAGAAAGTATTTTCCTGTTAAATAAGGCATCAAAAGCATTAATCACATGAAATAGAGAAATATTAGGAATCACTTGTTTTAGCATGTTCTAAATTGAAATGGAGCAATTTAGTATCAATATTGTAATAAATAAAACTTCCAAATAAAAAATACTCATATTATACACAAATATATTTGAAAAATATAAATTCAATCTTCAAAAGTGAACATCTTGGCAATACAAGGGACACTGTAGTGATGGAACTTTCCTGTATCATTACCAATGTCAATACACTGCTTGTGATATGTATTACAACTGAAAATCTGAAATTATCTCAAAATAAAATTTTTTAATCAAAAAAAGAATGAAAAATATTCATATTTTCAGATTTTAAAAAAGAGCATGAACATCTTGTGATGAGAAAGGAATGGGAGGGAGATACATAATAATTTTCTCTTATGAATACCTATTTATTTATAAAGGATTATGTTTAGAAGAAATATGTGAATTTTGAAATATGCAAACGTTTTAAAATTTTGATAACACTGATTACACCTGCTTAGAAATCACATCCTTGCAGTAATGTTAATATATATATTTGTAATTTAAAAAGAAAGTTGCAAAAAGCTTTTTAGACTATGTATCTGTGTTTATGGATTATGTATATATTTCATTGTATATAATCTCATGTAAATTCAGAAAATGCATAACATTATAGGTGTCTTGAGTACACAATACTTTATTATATGACCTCAGTTTCTCCTTTCCACAATCCTGCTGAGGTAGTGTCCTTAATCACCCCTCATTGTAATAAACTTAGTTCTTGGTCTTTGCTATATATTTTTGAATTTTATTATTATTTTATAAATATATGTATATGCCTACATGTTTGCGTGTATCTATCTATTTATCTATCCACTCTACTAATAAGTTCCCATTTACTGCTTACCTACTATGTCAGTGGTCAGGGAAAAGAGGCCACACTCATTGGGAACCACAAGACCAGTGACTAAAAAGGCCTTGACCACAGGCCCAAGCCATGTCAGGCACTCATCTTCCCAAAGCCACCAGGACCAATAGAACATCAGCAGTCAGTCACCAATCCAGGGAGCATCCTAGAACATTGACCTTCAACAGAAGCAAATGAAGATCCGGAAAAAAACACCTGAGTTCTAGGAGCCTTTGTTCCCTCCAGTGCCACACTGCCCCTTGCCTCCTCACCCCACGATACAACCACCCATGTACCTGAAACATTACGATAGAGAATGGTTGGGTGGAGGGCAAGGAGAACTCGAGATGCTGTGAGTATTCTCAACATGACAGAGAGAGAATGCTGGACTAGGCAAAGCCAGATGTAGAGGGAAGCACTAAGGATGACCAGACTAGTTAATGAGACAAAGACCCTACATATTTTTTGCACATCTGAATGATGTTGAACAATGTTGTGGCACCACTCAAATTTAGCCATAAACTTTTTCTTCTCATCCTCAACTTAGTACTCAATATATAAATGCATCATACTCATCCCAGTATGCCCCTTTCTTATAGTCACCTGAAGTAACAGGATGGATATCCACCTCAAAATTGATTCAGATATCAAGAGTGATAATGCCATACACATAGCAATAGAGTATGAGGGGGTTTATTACAATGAGACTTCTCAGAAAAGCAGAGTGGGCCTTCCAAAGTGGTCCAAAAGTGGCTTGAGTGAGCAAGGATTGGAGATTGACTTGGGATTTGTGTGATGTTTAAGAGGTGAGGCCAGGGTGAGGGTTCCTATGCACAGGCAGGGGATAATACAGTTTGAATCTCCCACAGATGCCAAAGGATAAAGCACCCAGACTTTCTTATATGCTTACCAGGTGTGGGCCAAAAGGAAAAGATACAGGGGTGAGGCTTAAAAGTTGTCAGTAAGGGTACCTATATAATGAACATTTGTATACTTAACCCGGAATTGTACCCCATATCTTTAAAATAAAAAAAAGTTTCTTTAAATAGTTGTCAATAGCCAAACACCAAAAAAGGAGTCAAACTCTTTATTATATCCTTCCATGTAAACATTTAATTTTGAAAACTTTATGACAAGCTTCCCCTGTAGAAAACCCAGACATGTGTGATAGCGCACTATGTAAGTATAAACAGCCAATCTTCACTTACAGCAGCCAGCCCTCAGTCTTAATTCACTATCACAGTCTAGAGGCCTAGAATCCCTGTGATATCCTCTGAATCTTCACTGGTCCCTGGTGGAAATTTAACATTCTAGACATCTCCCTGTACCAGTGACTATTGAGGTACACCTAGTCTTGTTTTTTCTTTTGTGGAAAGAGTGCAGGTGATTTCCTGATACTACCTGCTTGGGCCTGTTGTTTGTTTGTTTGTTAAATACATGTTCTTACTCTATCATGCAGGCTGAAGTGCAGTGGTGTGATCATAGCTCACTGTAATCTCCAACTCCTGTGCTCAAGTGATCTTCCCACCTAAGCCTCCTGTGTAGCTGGGACTATAGGCGTGTACTGCCATGTCTGGCAAAATTGTTTTATTTGTTTTATTTTTTGTAGAGACAAGGTCTCATTATGTTGCCCAAGCTGATATTGAACTCCTGGCCTTAAGAGATCCTCCCATCTTAACCTCCCAAAGCTCTGGGATTATGGACATGAGCCACCAAGTCTGACCTTGCTTGGGCCTATTAACCAGACCATTCACTTCTGACTTTGAGCCTCTGACAACTGCTCCCTCTTTGCCCTGGTCCCAGGCCTCTTAAATCAGTCAGAAATTTCAGAACAGTATCACAGTAGATTCTCTGAAAATGATAATATTATATATTTTTTTAAAAGAAATAAAGTTATTTCCCACAAGAAAGATTAAAAAATAATTTCTAACAGCAGGATTGCAGTAAGGAGAAAACAAAATAAACCAAAGAAAATCTTAGTACATAGTAGGACTTGAAGACATGTTGGTCTTTGACTCCTATCTTCTGTTAATGTGGTGATGCTCACATAAATGGCATAGCACTTACAGGAATCATAGAGAAATGTACATATAAAAAGAGAAGTGTATGGTTTTGGTGTTCTTTTTGAGTAGTAATGATTTGTTACCTGATGGAGGTGAGAAAAGGGATGGATATATGTACCATTTGTATTATTTCATAAGCATTTCCATCTATTACTTTACCTTTGTATTTAGCATCAGAAGTGCATATTTGCATATAAGTTGAAACATAGTGGGTCACAATTCACTGAATAGGCAAAATTTAGTCAAAATATCTGTGCCATTGCCTAGAAGAAATATTAAGTTGTAGGTGAATGTCAGGCATGGCTGTTGCAGGTATCCATTACATGATAAAGCAGAGTTGTCAGTTTATAACTTACACGAGGATTTTGAAGTGACACTGTCACAAAACTGCATCAAAATGACCTTTTTTTTTTTAATCGATATTTTTTATTTTGATATTGTGGGGTATAGTTAAGGGTTAGGTATACAAATATGCTT
>NW_007256172.1:0-317 GCF_000164805.1 Carlito syrichta | reverse complement strand
ATTTTCTAAGGTTCTTATGGTTTGAGGTTTTATATTTAGGTCCCTGATCTATTTGAAGTTCGTTTTTGTGTATGGGGATAGATAGGGGTCCTGTTTCAATCTTCTGCATGTGGTCAGCCAGTTTCCCGAGCACCATTTACTGAATAGGTTCTCCTCTCCCCAGTGGTAGGTGGTGGAGGCGTTGTCAAAGAAGAGTTGGTTGAGAAATTGAGGTCTTGCCTCTGGAATCTCAATTCTACTCCATTGATCTATATGCCTGTTCCTATATCAATACCAAGCTGTTTTGATGATTGTAGCTTTATACTAAAGTTTGAAGT
>NW_007256171.1:990-6309 GCF_000164805.1 Carlito syrichta | reverse complement strand
CATAGCATTGCACACCCATATCAAGAAAATAGACAGATCAAAGTAAACAGCCTTAACATCATCCCTAAGGAAGTTGGAAAAGCAAGAAAAATTAAATTCTAATTTCAGTAGAAAAAAATCCAGGTTATCCAGCTAAAGTCACAATTGAAGAATATAGAAGACAAACATATAATGGAAGGAATCAGCAAGACAAAAAGCTAATTCTTTATAGGATAAATAAGATTCACAAACCCCTGAGAAGACTGACTAAAACAAAGAGAGGGAGAAAGTGCAAATAAACAGAAATGAAAAGTTGAGGTCACAACTGACCATGAAGAAATTCAAAACATTACCAGAGATTACTATGAACATCTATATAAAAATAAACTAGAAAATCCAGAGGAAATAGAGAATTTCCTGGCATTACACATCTCTCAATGTAGAAGCAAGAAGAATTTGAAACCTTGAACAGTCCAATAACAATCCAGGAAATTTACTCACCTTTAAGAAATCTTCCTATCAAGGCCGGGCTCGGTGGCTCACCCTGTAATTCTAGCGCTTTGGAAGGCCGCGGGAGTGGATTCCCTGAGCCCGCGGGTTCGAGACCCGCCTGGGCAATTTGGCGAGACCTAATCTCTACAATAAATCAAAAAAATAGCCAGTTCTGATAGCGCGCGCCTGTAGTTCCACCTGCTTGGAAGGCTGAGGCGGAAGGATCGCCGGAGCCCAGCAGGCGAGGTTGCGGTGGCCAGGAGTGGCCACTGCACTCCAGTCTGAGCAACAGAGTGAGACTCCAACTCAAAAAACAAAAAACAATAAAAAGAAGAAAGAAATCTTCCCATTAAAAAATTTCCTGAACCAGGTGGCTTCTAGCTTGATTCTACAAGACATACAAGGAAAAACATATGCCAGTTATATTGAAAATATTTCTGGAAATCAAGAAGGAAAAAATTCTCCCCAGCTTATTCTATGAGCCTAATATTATCCTGATCCGAAACTGACAAAAGACCAAAAGGAAAAAGAATTACCGACCAATTTTCCTGATGAACATACACTCAAAAATTATCAACAAGATTCTAGAAAATTGGATATTGCAACACATTTCAGGGATCATCTACCATGACCAAGTGAGCTACAATTCTGGGATGCAGGGCTGGTTCAACATTTGCAAGACCATAAACACAATTAAGCACATTAACATTATAAAACCAGGAACCACATGATTATCTCAATAGATGTAGAAAAAAATTTGAGAATATCCAATATCCCTTCTTGATAATAACCACCAAACACGTAGGCATAGAAGGAGCATTTCTCAAAACAATAACAGCCAATTATGACAAACCTGCAGCCGACATTTTGCTTAATGGGCAGAATCTGGAAGCATGCTCCCTAAGAACTGAAACAAGACAAGGATGCCAAAAAATCGAATGCCTCCTATTCAACATAATAGTAGAAGTCAAAGCCAGAGCAATCAGGCAAGAGAAGGAAAGAAAGGTTATCTAAATAGGAAACTAAGTTGGTTATCCCTTTTACAGTTGATATGATTCTATACTTGGAAAATCCTACAGAGTCTGTCAAAAGAATCGTTGTACTTATACAAGAATTGGTAAACTCTTGGGCTACAAAATCAATGTGAAAAAGACAGTTGCATTTGTATACACCAAGAACAAGCAGGCTGAGAAACAAATAAAAACACAATCTCATACACAATAGTCACACACACACTAAACACACACGACATACACACACACACACACACACACACACACACACACACACACACAAATAAAATACCTCAGCATCTACCTATCCAGAGAAAGACTTTTTTCAATGAGAACTACAAAATGCTGCTAAAAGAAATAAAGGATAATACAAATAAATGGAAAACGATTTATCCCCTGATCCTCAATTGGAAGAATCAGTATTGTGAAGATGTCCATCCTATCCAAGGCAATCTACAGATTCAGGGCAACCACTATCAAATTGCCAACATCATTTTTCTCACAACAAGGAACGATACAGAAATTGATATGGAAGCAAAAAAGAGCATGAATAGTCAAAGCAATGATCAGCACAAGGAGCAAAACTGGGGGTATCCCACTTCTAGACCTTAAACTTTATTACAAAGCTACAGTAACTAAAATAGTGTAGTGTTGGTACGGAATTTGGCACATAGATCAATGTAACAGGAAAAAAGGATTCTGGAAGTAAAAACACAGTCTCGAAAAAACTCATGTTCAAAAAACCCATCAATGACAATCACTGGAGAAAAGAAACAATATTTTGCACATGTTGCTGTGAAAACTGGCTGACTACATGCAGAAGAATGAAACTGAACCACTACCTATTTCATTAAAAAATCAACTCAAAATGGATCAAGGACATAAATGTAAAACCTCACACTTAAGACTCTTTGAAGAAAACAGAAAACATCCTTCTGAACATCAGCTTAGACAATGAATTCATGATCCAATCTTCAAAAGCAAATGCAACAAAAGCTAAGATAGGCATGTGGGACCTTATCAAATTTACAAGTTCTTCCACATCAAAAGAAACCATCAAGAGAGTAAAAAGACTAAACACAGAATAGGAAAAAAGAATATTTGCAAGTTATGCATCTGACAAAGGCCTAACATCCATGGTCTACTAGGATCTCAAGCAAATTGAACGTAATAAAAAAACAACCTCATTTAAAAATGGGGGTCAAGGACATAAACAGACACTTCTCAAAGGAGGACAAAAAAGCAGCCAAGAAACACATGGAAAAAAATGCTCAGTCTCACTGTCAGAGAAATGTTATTCAAAACTACAATAATATACCACGTAATTCTGGTAAGGATGATTATTATTAAATAAAATAAGAATATGTGCTGGCATGCCTGTGGAGAAAAGGGGAGGCTTCTGTACTGTTGCCGATATGTATACTAGTTCAACCTCTATGGAAAGCAGTGTGGCAATTTCTAAAAGAATGAAAAATTGGGCTTTCTAAAATTCAGCAGTCTTTCTCCTGAAAATATACCCAGAGGATCATAAATGTCTGTACCAAAAACACACCTGCACATGCATGTTTATTGCTGCACTATTTCCAATAGCAAAAGCATGGAACCAACCCAGATACCTGTGGAAGGTTGACTGAATAAAGAAAATGTGGCACATATACATGAAGATCATACAACCAAATAGAAGACCAAAATCATGGCCTTGCAGTTACTTGGATGCAGTTGGAGAACATAATACTAAGTGAGCTTTCATAGAAACAACTAAATAACACACACTGTTACTCATAAGCAGGCACTGAACACTAGCCATATAAGCCCAGGGTCAAATTTGCAGTAACAAGGCACCACTAAATGAGGGTGTTAGAAAAAAGGGAAGACGGCACATGGCAACACATTGGGTACCTGAACCACTACCAAGTAGAAAGAGGGCCAGCTAGAAACCCAGACTTCCACTGCATGCTGCCTACTTATGTAGCGAATCCCCATTGGTGCTCTACAATTCTAAAATTAAAATATGTGTGTGTGTGTGTGTGTGTGTGTGTGTGTGTATATATATATATATATATATAATAGAATTAGTTACTATAAGTGTCTATCTATATTGAATACAATGTAAATATCTTCTAAGAAGAGTTGATTATGAGACTGAGTTTTTGCTCCCAAACTTCTGTCCTATTCCATCGGTCTATGTGCCTTTCTTATACCAGTCCCAGACTGTTTTGATTACTGAGCCTCCTAGTAAAGTTTGAAAGTCTGGAACTGTGATATTTTCCAATTTTGATTTTGTTAAGGATTATTTTGGCTATCTGTGCTCTTTTTTGGTTTTATATGAATTTCTGTATTGTTGTTTGTAGTTCTAAGAAAAATGATATTAGTAACTTGGTGATTATTGCATTAAATTTGTAGATTGCCTTGTGTAGGATGGAAACCTTGACAATACTGATTTTTCCAATTCATGAGCATGGAATATTTTTCCATCTGTTTGTGTCATCCTTGATTTCTTGAGCACTTTTTGTAGTTCTCACTTTAAAGATATTTCTCTTCCCTGGTTAGATGAATGCCAAGGTATTTCTTTTTCTGTGTGGCCATTGTAAGTGATATTGTGCTTTTTATTTGGTTCTTTGCCTGTTTGCACTCAGAGTATAAAAATCCAACTGTCTTTTTCCTGTTCATTTTGTACCCTAAGACTTTACCAAAGTCAATTATCAGTGCAAGAAGGCTCTTAGTAGACCAAATTCCACAGGGTTTTCAAGTTATAGAATCACATAATCCACAAAGAAGGATAGTTTAACATCCTCTTTTTCAATTTGGATAGCCCCGATTTCCTTGTCTCACCTGATTGCTCTGGCTAGAACTTCCAGCACTTTGTTGAACAGGCAAAATGAATATGGACATCCTTGTCTTGTTCCCATACTTAGGGGAAATGCTTTCAATTTCTGCCCATTGAACAAAATATTGACTGTGGTTTTATTATAGATGGCTCTAACTGTTCTGATGAATGTTCCTTCTATGCCTAGGTGCTCGAGGGATTTTGTCAAGAAGGGATGCTAGATTTTGTTAAATGTTTTCTGTGTCTGATGATATAATCATGTAGTTCTTGGTTTTATATCTATTAATGGGCTGAATTACACTTTTGGTTTTTGTGAATATTGACCAGCCCTGCATTCTAGGAATAAAGCCAACCTTGTCATAGTGGATGATCTTTGAGATGTGATGTTGGATCCAATTGTCTAGACTCTTACTTAAAATTTCTGTATCTTTATTCATCAAGTTGATTGGTCCATAATTTTCTTTGCTTGTGAGTCTTTGCCAGGTTACTGAATGACCACATGCAGAAGAAAAAAACCAAACCCCTATTTATCACCATATTAAAAAATCAACTCTAAATGCAACATAAACCTAAATGTAAAATTTCAAACTTTAATTATTCTAATAGAAAACACCCTAAGCAATTCAAAGTAGGCAGCAAATCCATGACCAAATTACAAAATTAAAGCAAATGCTATAAAACCTAAGCTAAACAAGTGATACCTCATCAAACTGAAAATCTTTTGCACAGCAAAGAAACCATCAAGAAAGTAAAGAGACAAACCACAGTTCAGGAAAAAATTATTAGCTAATTATGCTTATGATAATAGCCTAACATCCAGGATCTATAAGAAACTCAAATGAGCTGAAATAAAAGGCAAACAAACAATTCTATTAAAAAAGTGGGCAAAGAACATAAATAGACAGTTTTCAAAAGAGATACACAAGTAGTCAACAGATACTTGAAAAAACGCTCAGCTTTACTAATTAGCAGAGAATGAATAAAAAAACTACAGTGAAATACCCCTAA
>NW_007256171.1:0-804 GCF_000164805.1 Carlito syrichta | reverse complement strand
GGGAAGAGAGGCAGGGGTGTTAAATCACAAAGGATGCCTGGTCCCAATGCAGAGTAAATGAAGCCAGATGCGCCAGATGGAGGCCCAAACTTCACCTTTCACCTGCATGTAGCTTAGTTCTGTAGGTAAATTCTTATTTGTATTCACATCTCCATAATAAAATAAGATTTAAATATACACCTAAAGATATATATATATATATATCTTTAGGTGTATATTTAAATCTTATTTCCAATAAAATTTTGGATACGCAGAAAGGAGAATTGAGAAAAGATATTATGTACTACACAAATTTATATTGAATGGTATTGAATGGATAAAATATTAATGACAAAATTTCAAACTTTAAAATATATTTGTACTAGAATTCAGACAACAAATACAGCATAATCAATAAATAAAAGTGGCGGGTAGCCTTCGTTCATTTGTGCCATTATGACAAAATGCCACATACTGGGCAATTTGTAAGCAATATATATATATATATATTTTTTTTTTTTACAGTTATGTACAAAGGAAAGCTCCAGATTAATATGCTGGCTGGGTTGGTGTCTGGTGAGGTCCGCTCTCTGTTTTTAAGATGATGTTTGCTGTTGTACCTTCAATTGGCTGAAAGCTGAAGGGATAAAAACAAAATGTGAATGCTAGTTCCCTCCATTACTTTTCTAAGGCACAAATCTATTGATGATGACAAATCCTCATAGGCCCACCTCTTAATACCACCTCCTAATACCACCACAACAGGCCCACCTCTTAATACCACCACATAAGGCCCACCTCTTAATACCCACCTTAACATAAGGC
>NW_007256170.1:177258-184784 GCF_000164805.1 Carlito syrichta | reverse complement strand
CCTCTGTGGAAAGCAGTGTGGCGATTCCTAAAAGCTCTAAAAATTGACCTTCCATATGACCCTGCAATCCCCCTACTGGGAATATACCCTGAAGAACACAAATCACTCTATAAAAAAGATACCTGCACACGTATGTTTATCGCAGCATTGTTCACAATAGCAAGAACCTGGAAACAACCATGCTGCCCATCAAAAGAGGACTGGATTAAAAAAATGTGGTACATATACACGATGGAATACTACGCAGCCATAAAAAAGAACAAAATCATGAAT
This sequence comes from Carlito syrichta, assembly GCF_000164805.1. NCBI lineage: Eukaryota > Metazoa > Chordata > Mammalia > Primates > Tarsiidae > Carlito > Carlito syrichta. Next base: position 184,511 of record NW_007256170.1, on the reverse strand, counting down.
TTCGCTGCAACCTGGATGGAACTAGAGTCTATAATACTGAGTGACCTCTCACAAAAACAAAAATCCGAATATCACATGTTCTCACTCATATAATGGACCTTGAACATCCAATGCAATACTATGAGAAAATGACGGATGGTACTGGGAAACTATGGGGGGGAGGGGGATGGGATTAACAGTAGCAAATATCTGTCGGGGGATGGGAAAACACTTCTTATCTACAGGGTGCCTGAATGAAACGTCATTGTACACCTACCCTTAACTGTACCCCACAAAACCATAATAAAAACTACTGATTAATGAAAAAAAAAAAAGAAATGGCCTGCTCCACCAGTCAACACAAGCACATGCCATCCAGGGGTCTGATGACAGGCCCAATTTTCTTGTAACTGGCAGCCACCCATGATTTCTCAATAAACTAAGACTAAAACTACCATACGTTTCAGCAATCACACCACTGGGTATTTATTCAGAAGAAAGGAAATCAGTTTATCAAAGAGATACCTGCACCCCCAAGTTCATCACGGCATTATTCACAATAGTCAAGATATGGACTCAACATAAGTGTCCATCAATAGATGAATGAATGAAGAAACTGTGGTACATATACACAATAGAATACTATTCAGCCACAATAAAGAATGAATTCCTGTCATTACAGGCAACATGAATGAGCCTAGAGGACATTATTTTAAGTGAAATAAGTCAGGAACAGAATGATAAATATCATGTGTTCTCACTTACATATGTGGGTGCTAAAAAAGAACACTCATGTTCACAGATATAAAGCGTGGAATTGTGGGTATTAGAGGCTGGGAAGGAGAGGAGGGAGGCAGAGATAGGGAAAGGTTGGTTAACAGATTGAAAATTACAGCTAGATAGAAGGAATGAGTCCTGATGTTTCACAGCACTGTAGGGTAAATATGGCAAACCACAATTTATTTTGTATGTGTGTGTTTTTCTTTTTTTTTTGAGTCGGAGTCTCACTCTGTCGTCCGAACTGGAGTGCAGTGGCCACTCCCGGCCACCACAGCCTCGATCTGCTGGACTCCGGTGATCCTTCCGCCTCAGCCTTCCGAGTAGCCGGAATTACAGGTGCGCGCTACCACGCCCGGCTAGTTTTTGATTTATTGTAGAGATGAGGTCTTGCCTGCCCAGGCGGGTCTCGAACCTGCAGGCTCGGGCAATCCATTCACCTCAGCCTCCCAAAGGCGCGGGATTACAGGCTGAGCCACCGAGCCTGGCTATTTTGTGTTTTTAAAAACTAGAAGAGGCTGGGCACGGTGGCTCAAGCCTGTAATCCCAGCACTTTGGGAGGCCAAGGTGAGGGGATTGTCTGAGCCCACGGGTTCGCAAACAGTCTGGGCAACTTGGCGAGACCTCATCTATACAATAAATCAAAAAATTAACCTGGCATGGTAGTGTGTGCCTGTAGTTCCGGCTACTTGGAAGGCTGAGGCGGAATGATCATCTGAGTCCAGCAGGTCGAGGCTGGGGTGGCCGTGAGTGTGCCACGGCACTCCAGCCTGGGTGACAGAATGAGACTCCAACTCAAAAAAACCCAAAAAAGCTAGAAGAGAGTATTTTGAGTGTTCACAACACAAAGAATGATAAATGTTTGAGGTGATGGATATGCTAATTACCATGGTTTGGTCATTACACATTGAAATGTATTGAAATATCATTGTGGATCCCTAAAATATGTACAGTTATTACATGTTAATTTAAAAAAGGAAAAAATAAAACTAATGCTGGGCTTTCTGAGTGTGAAATCCATGTGTCTGTATAGGTCCTATGCTCCTGGAGCTAGCCCTAAGCCTCATCAATGGCTTTTCAAGTTTTGGTTGATAGACGAGGCCTCCCAAGAGACCTTGGTCCCTATGAGTTTGTCTGCTTCAGTCAGGATATAAGTGAAGCTTTCCAGCCTTTTCTGACACCTCCTATCTCAGTAGAACCATAGGAGAACACAGAGTTACTGAAGCACCCCGGAGTTTGCCCCAGGGCTCAACAACCTCTGAGAAACTAGGGGAAGAGACTTTTCCTAACCTCTTACAACAGAGAAGTCACACACAAATTTAGCCCAATAAAAAGGGAAGTAGTTTGGCATAGTGGAACAGAAGGGGGCCTGGTAAGCAGACAGATTCCAGATCCTTGCTGTGTGACTTGGGGAAAGTTGCTACAACTCTCTGTACCTCTGTATTTTTACTTAGAAAATGCTGAGCTTTGCAGATACTCAATCAAGATCTACCCCTTTGTTTGACTAAAAGAGGTTAGGCATTATTTGGTTATGTTGTTTTGTTTAAAATCTGCCATTTTCCATTTCTCTTCAGAGAAATTTCAAGACCTTTCAAAAATCCACAGGGTTCAAATAGACTGCAGGTTGTTAAAACAGTACCTTCCTAGCCTTTCAGAGTACATGAGGGAGGGCTGAAGAAAGGTCTACTGGGTGCCTCACCTAGGCCACTTTAGCTAGGATCCTGTGTGTGGTGTTGTTTGGATGAGATTCCTGAACTCCTCTTGGGGATATCAGAAAACATGCCCAAGGTCACAGGAGTTTCTGAGATTGGTGGTGGTTGAGGGTGGGGAAGGGGTAAGAATTTGGTGCTATAGAAAATAACTTTTCTCTGGAAAAGGAGAGGTAAGCTACGAGTGTCTTCAAATATCTGAAGAGCCATACTATGGAAGAAAGCACGAAATTGATCTTTGTGACTCCAAAGGAAAAAATTAGGAGCAGCAGGCAGAAGTTACACAAATGCTGATTCCTGCTTAACTCAAAAAAGTCATTGCTAATGACTTAAGTGGTTCAACAAAGCAAAGGGCTATTCAGGCATTAATAAACTCCCTGGGCAGGTAGAATACAAGCAGAGAACATACAACTATCTGCTAGGATGCTACCAAAAATTTTATTGGCCAGATGGACAGTTGGGTTAAATGGTATCTCTAAAGATCCTTCTAACACCATATGAGTCTCTATTAATGTATGGGACAACATCAAATTTAAGTAGGCTCAACCTCCAGGGCCTAAAATCACTTTACAGAATTAAAAAATCTGATTACTATGATGGCATGCCGCTTTGGGATTATGTAATTGTCTTTCCTTCAGCAAGCTCAACACATTTTGCACATCACTTTTCTATCATCTGACATTATAGGCAAGGCATAATTCTCCACTGATTGCAAAAGAAAGGTCCCCAAAAGTTGTGACTTCCCAGAGGTCATGGTGAATTTATGGGGAGAATTTGAAGCAGAACACAGTTTCCTGACTCACAGCTCAACTCCAGTGACAGTCCTCACAATGCAAAACATGCTCCATTGCTCTGGGATAGAAGAAGCTCACTTGACCAATTTGGAAATCCTCTCACTGTGTTGAGATGAGTAGAAAACAGAATGTGAACTTTCCAAGTTCAAAGTCTATTTCCTACTGGGAAAATGAGACATCTGGTTTGTAGTTAAATAGGATAGATCCTAAGGGATCTTTGACAATGAATTGCTTTTCTAAATCTTCCTTTTAGTAATTTCAACATACATGCATCAGAAACATATGGATTGAATGTACAAAAACCTGGGGATACTGTTGGATTTGTGAACAATGAGAGAATCTTAGAATAATGGAGTAGAAGGAATTTGTAAATGGTTGTCAGTCTATTATGCCTTTCCCCATACCTAGTTATTTTGCCTCCATGAAGCAAGACATGTGTAGTGAGAGCCTATTGTGTTCTCAGCACCTGTTGTGTTGAATGGCAGTTAGCAAAAATGGGCCAGGAATGAGTAAGTTTTCAGTAAGATAATCACATTATTCCGGAAAAGAAGATATTCTATCAGCTAACATGGTCTAGTGACACGCAACTGTGAGGAATTTTAAGTGACCAAAGCATTAACTGTGAACCCCATTGCCTTCTGGGAAATAGAACTAACGTCTATTGTACACACTGAGTATTACAATATAGGGTTGGGATAGGAAGGGTGGGTACGGAAGGTACACAAAACATATGGACAGGGATCCCTCAACTAAATGGCCTGCCATTTATTGAATTTTCTGATTAATCTTCTGTGGATCATCCATTTTTGCATTAAAGCTACCTGAAACAAAGATGTGCCTACAACAGAGGACTTAGAAGTGCTGTTTCAGTCCAGCAAGAGAAAGAAATAAAAAACTTCCAGATCAGTAAGGAGGAAATCAAACTATCCCTGTTTGCAGATGACATGATTGTACACCTAGAAAACCTCAAAGACTCCTCCCAGAAGCTTTTAGACCTAATAAATGACTTCAGTAAAGTCTCAGGATACAAAGTCAATGTACAAAAATCTGTAGTATTTCTATACACCAACAACGTGCAAGCCAAGAACCAAATCAAGAGCTCAATTGCATTCACATTAGCCACAGTAAAATAAAATACCTAGGAATACACCTAACTAAGGAGGTGAAAAAGCTCTACAAGAAGAACCACAAAACACTGATGAAAGAAATCATTTATGACACAAATAAATGAAAGACCGTTCCATGTTCATGAATTAGAAGAATCAATATTGTTAAAATAAACATACTTTCAAAAGCAATCTACAGATTCTATGCAATCCTGATTAAAATGTCAACTTCGTTCTTCACAGGACTAGAAAAAACAATCTTTTGGTTTTTTTAAATTGGAGTCACACTCTGTTGGCCAGGCTGGAATGCAGTGGTGTGCTCATGACTACCACAGCTTCAACCTACTGGGCTCAGGCAATCCTTCCACCTCAGCCTTCCAAGTAGCTGGAACTACAGGTGTGTGCCACCACACCTGGATAATTTTTTAAAATTTATTGTTGCCCAGGCTGGTCTCGAACCCCTGGGTTCAGGCAATCCTCTCATCTCAGCTTCCCAAAGTGCTGGGATTGTAGATGTGAGCTACCGCACTCCGCTAGAAAAAAACAATCTTAAACTTTATATGGAACCAAAAAAGAGTCAGAATAGCCAAAGCAATTCTAAGCAAAAAGAACAACTATGGAAGGATCACACTGGATGACTTCAAATTATATTTCAAGGTTATAGTAACTGAAACAGCATAACACTGGTGCAAGAATAGACAGATCAACGGAACAAAACAGAGAACCCAGAAATAAAACCACATACCTATAATCAACTGATCTTTGACCAAGCAGACAAAGATAAACAATGAGAAAAGGACACCCTATTCAATAAATAGTGCTGCGAAAATTCACTAGCCATATACTGAAGAATGAAACTGGACCCTTATCTCTCATCATATACAAAAATTAACTCAAAATGCATTAAATGTAAGACCTGAAACTATAAAAATCCTAGAAGAAAACCTAGGAAGCACTCTTCTGAACACTAGTCTAAGCAAAGAATTTATGATGAAGACCCCAAAAGCAATTGCAACAAAAACAAAAATAGACAAATGGGACAAACTCAAAAGCTTCTGCAAAGTAAAAGAAATACTAAACAGAATGAACAGAAAACCTATGGAATGGGAGAAAATATTTGCAAATTATGCCTCAGACAAAGGCTAACTAATATCCAAAATCTACAAAGAACTCAAACAACTCAACATGAAAAAAACAATCCCATCAAAAAGTGGGCAAAGGACATGAATAGACACTTCTCAAAAGAAGACACAAAAGTGGCCAACAAACATGAAAAAGTGCTCAACATCACTAATCATCAGAGAAATGCAAATTAAAGACACAAAGAGTTATCACCTCATGTCAGTCAGATGGCTATCATTAGAAATTCAAAGAACAACAGATGTTGGCATGGTTGCAGAGAGAAGGGAACACTTATCCACTGTTGGTGGGATTGTAAACTCATTCAACCTCTATGAGAAACAGTATGGAGATTTCTCAAAGAACTAAAGATTGGATTACCATTTGACCCAGCAATCCCACTACTAGGGATCTACCAAAAGGAAAATAAATCAATATGTAAAAAAGATACATGTACTCATTTGTTTATTGCAGCACTATTCACAATAGCAAAATCACAGAACCAACCTAATGTGCTCACCAACAATTGACTGGACAAAGAAAATGTGGTATATATACACCTTGGAATACTATGCAACCATAAAAAAGAATGAAATCGTGACCTTTGCAGCCACATGAATGGAGCTTGAGATCATCATCCTAAGTGGACTTACTCAGAGATAGAAAACCAAACACCACATGTTCTCACTCATATGTGGGAGCTAAATGGTCACAAAGATGGAAATAATAGATACTGAGGACACTAATAAGAGGAGAGGGAGGAGAAAGGGCTGGGTTTCAGAAATTATCTATTGGGTACAATGTTCACTGTCTTGGGAATGGGCTACCTGAGAACCAATCCCCACCACTACACAGTATGTCTTTGTAACAAGCATGCACGTGTACCTCCTGAATCTAACATAAAAATGAAAAAAAGTGCTGTTTCAGTCTCTCTGAGCATTCATGTGTGTGTGTGTGTGTGTGTGTGTGTGTGTGTGTGTGTGTGTGTGTGTGTGTTGATTGAATGCTCATCAATGGATGCTTATTAACACAGCCTTTAATGACCACAAGTTGTCAGTCTTGTGGCCAGGCTGTCAATCCTAGTGTTAGCACAATTAGAAAAAGGCTTGTGAAGACCCCAATCCAGGCTACCTCTGGTGGCCCTGGCTAAGCAGAAACAAGCTTGGGAGAAATTAAAGACGTTCACCTACACTTCAAAGGGGCAGAAAGCAAACTGGTTTCAAGAGGACCGAGAGGAATTTCGATGAAAAAATTAAATCCAAAGTGTAAGGAGCTAGCTGTTTTTGAAAATCAATCAAGCAATTGGAAAGTATAGAACACAGATTATAAGAGATGCCGATAAGATGTAAAATCTTAAGCACAACTCTCTTTTAATTCAAATATTAAATATAGATCACAAGTTAAGTATATATTCTGCTTACATTTGTATAACAGAAAACAGAGGGAAAAATTTTTTATAACCTAGCCTCAGAAGTTACATACCATCATATTTTTAAAAATCATTTTTAAAATTATACATAAATTTTCCCATCTTAACCATGAAGTGAACAGTTCAGTGGCATTAAGAACATTCACATTGTTGTGGAGCCATCAACAGGGGAAAAATTAAAAAGCTTTAAGTGTTTTGGGGGAAGTAGAGATAAATATTTTATTTTATTTTTTTATTTTTTACTTTTATTTTTATTTTTTTTGAGTTGGAATCTCACTCTGTAGCCCAGACTGGAGTGCAGTGGCCGCTCCCAGTCACCGCAGCCTCGACCTGCTGGGCT
>NW_007256170.1:171599-177031 GCF_000164805.1 Carlito syrichta | reverse complement strand
TTGATTTATTGTAGAGATGAGGTCTCGCTGCCCAGGCAGGTCTCGAACCCGCGGGCTCAGGCAGTCCACTCACCTCAGCCTCCCAAAGGCGCGGGAGGCTGAGCCACCGAGCCCGGCTGAGATAAATATTTTTAAGTATTTATAATGAAATACTGTATAACTACTTTTTAAGAGAATTAAATCTGAGTGAAGAATGCAGGAATTCTTTGAAATATTTTTGCATGCAAGTCTGAAATTATTCTAAAACACAATTTGTAAAAGAATGATATAAATGTTCATCAAACTACAAGAAGAAAGTTCATAGCAGCACCATTCATAATAGTCCCAAACTGAAAACAACTCAAATGTGCATTATCAACAGTAAAATAGAAAAATAAAGTGTCACATTTTAGTAACATGAAATACTATGCAGCAGTGAAAAGGAACAAAACAACTACACATACAACAATGTGGATGGATTTCACAGACACTATTGAGTGAAAGAAACAAGACACAGACTACACATTGTATGCTTTCATTTATATGGAGTCAGAAAGAGGCAAAACTAATTTCTGGTGATGGAGATCAAAACAGAGGTTGCCTTTGGTCAGGAAGTGTTGATTGCGGTGGAGGGACTGTGATTTTTTGGAATTATAACAATTCATGAAGCTATAAGGTGGGATTTGAGCAGTTGACTGAATGCAAATTGTACCTCAATAAATAATAATTCAAACTTTTTTTTTAAAGGAACAAAAGACATGGTATTTGTAATCTCCATCCTTGGTTCCTCTTCCCCTATTTGCTACTCTTCAGATCTACTATCTCATACCTTATTCTTTTCTGTATTCTGGGTTCCAACAAAGAGAGCACTTATTTTACCCCAGTACAGCAGTATGGACTGTGCCTAGATGTTGGAGTCACCAGGTTGTATGTTCCTTGAGGACCAAGAGCATATTGCAATCATCTTACTCCCAGTACATGGTAGACATCTGGACCCACAGTCTAGAGACCTCACTCTGGTCCTCCTCTGGCTGTACCCTTCCCAGAAGCAGAAATCCACTGGACCAAAGAAATATGCCCAACCAGAGCCCATGCCCTTTCTTTCTGATCCATATTCTGGCTACCCAGGAATCCCTTGCCTAAATGGACTTATACCTGCTTCTGGAGCCTGTGTGGGGCTCTATCCCCAGTCCATCCTCCCGAGTGTGGAATACACCACTAGTGAGCAAACCCCATGGACAGGACAGCCAGGGTGTTTACTTGCATATATGAGGGGTCCCTAACGGTACAGCATGGAGTTGGGGTGGAAAAGAAGGGGTTCATAAAGTCAGGCTGGAGATTGGGAGCCTAGAACTGACCCATCTGTGCAGTCATGTTTTGGCATCTCCGCAGACCCCCATCTCTGAGGAATCCAAGAATCTTAAACTTGAACTGGGGCTTCCAGATCTTTATAAAGATATGCTTTATTTGTCAAACCAGCAGGACAAAACACACTTTATTAAACAGTGTTAATTTATAACTTGTCAGTCTTTAGACATATGGTATGTGGGACTGATTCCCTTTATACATTCGCCCCAGGCCCTACATATGTTAGGGGCAGGTTTGCCTGACATATAGTAGCTACTCAATACAGAATGAATCTCATAGGCTGCTGTTCTCACTTCAGATGTGCATTTCTATCATTGAGTCTAAATGTGACTACATTAATGAGTCCTATCCACTTATTCTAAAGCAATTCATATCACTGATATGACTACATGCTTGGTTCATCAATATAACCTACCTTTATACTGACACACACGAATACCCATGATAACAAAAGTTTTGCTGTATTTTCTGTCCACCACCTTCAGGAATTGTTCTAGCCTGGAATTGGGTTTCCCATCCCTAATCTATAATCCTTTATGCAATCAACCCATCAGCACATGTAAAGTGTTTAGAATTTTTTTCCCTTTTACTTGCATCCAAGGGCTTTAAACAGATGGTTTATGCTGCAGATCTTCTAGTCTCTGAGAAAGGCAGGCTCTCCCCGGTTCCTGATCACTATTTTTAGGTGTGGGACATGTGTGCAGAGAATGCATTTTCTTATTTTCATTTTTGTAGAGATGGGGTCTCACTATGTTGCCCAGGCTGGTCTCAAACTCCTGGGTTCAAGCAATCCTCCCACCTCAGCTTCTCAAAGTGCTGGAATCCCAGGCATGAGCCACTATGCCTGGCTAAGCATGCATTTTAATAGAGGTTTTGTAGGTAGTGAGAAGCATATCTTGGAAGAAGGGAAAAGGAAAGACATTTGAATAGATGATGTAGAGTCTGTACAGATAGATGCAGTGGTAAAATAAATAGGTACTAGACAAATGACAAGAAGCAGAAGAGCTTGATTAAAGCAGAGTCTGTGAGGGCATCTGGCTGATTCATAGGCATGTCTCCAGCACTTAGTCCAGTGTGTGGCACATAGTAGGTACACAATAAGCACGAACTGGATGAAAAAATTAACAAGTCAATCGATGAGGTGGGGAGTGCAGTTGTGAAAAAAGTGTTGGACGTGATGCTAGAGGCAACAGGGAGTCATTGAAAGTTCTTGAGCAGAAGAGTGACTTGGTACATGAAGTGTTTGGGGAAGATATGTCTCACATGAAGGAAAGACTAGAGGCAAGAAGATCAGTAATAGGTTTCATTGATTCACTCTGCTTTCCACAGTGTCATGTATCACTCCCATGGTTTTCATCAAGTGAGATCTCAATGCTAGAGATAAAAGGGTGATTGTGAGTCATCATTCAATTTTCCATGTACTAGATTTTGCATTAGCTTCTCATTGCAGTGCCTGGATCTGGGGACAAAGTCATATGCTACATAATGGGTTTTTCATGATTGAGTGACACATAGGTCTTAATACTATGGAAGTCAACAACTGTCCATCAAAGTAATCAAACCCATTATATGGAAAGGTGTTTGTGTCTCATCTCAAGGGACATTTTTAGTCCACAATCTCAATCATCAAATATACTTCAGAGCCCAACCATTGGATTTCTGAAGATACAACATTTCCACAGGACCAGTTTGCAAACACACACACGAATTCCAGAAGGAATATTTTATGAATGCTTTAAATTGTCAAGAGCTCCCCACCCAATTTACTCGAGCTAATAGAATTGGCACACTTTCCAGTATTTGCTCTGGAGCACGCACACTGCTCGATCAAATGGAGGAGGCACAAGCAGATGTGTATTCTGGCAACTCAGCAAAAGCTGTACATTGTCCAGAACAGAGATGATGCGGCTCTAGGTCTCCTAGCCCAGAGACTGTGTTAGTAGTAACAGCAGCTACCATTTACTAGACACTTACGACATGTTAGGCCCTGTGAGTTCCTTTATAGATGTTATCTAATTCCATCTTCCCATTTTCACAGCCACCTTGAGGTAAGGGATTTTATCATCCAATGTTGCAGAAAAGAGATGGAGATGTTAAGTAAGTCAGAAAGACTAAGCTAGGACTCAGTTCCCAAATCTGACCAAACACCAGAAGGACTGCTCTTTACTAGCAACAAGAAATTGGGCATGCTACTTAATCTTCCTGAGCCTCAGTTTCCCCATCTATAAAATGAGGATAATAATAGTACCTACCTCACAGAGTTACTGGAAAGGTCTGGATAGCAGACTGTCCGGTACCATGTAAACACTCAATAAATGATAGCTATCATCAGCATAATTTTTTCAGCTTTATCGAGGTACAACTGACAAAAAATTGTATATATTTAAGTAGCATGACTTGGCGTTTTTATGTATGTATACATTGTGAAATGATCACCACAATTAAGCTAATTAACATATCTATCATCACATATAGTTACCACTTTCTTTTTTTCCTTTTTTTTATGGTGAAAACACTTGTAATGTACCCTATTAGCAAGTTTCAAGACTACGATATTGTATTAACTATAGGCACAATGTTGTACAGCAGTTCTCTGCAATTTGCTCATCTAGCATGACTGAAACTCTATACCCATTTTAAAAACTATTCATTTTCCCCACTTCCAGTCCCTGGCAACTACTATTGTATTCTCAGCCTCTATAAGTTTGACAATTTTAGATTCCATATATAACTGTGCCAATGTAATATTTGTTTTTGTGAGTCTAGCCTATTTCACTTACTAGAGTGTCTTCCAAGTTCATCCATGTTGTTGAAAATGGCAGGATTTCCTCCTTTTTTAAGTCCAAGTAGTATTGCATCTTATACACACACACACACACACTACATTTTCTTTATCAATTCATCTGTTGACCAAACTCTTCACCACTGAGTCTTATGGTTTCCAACTTCAGGAATCATCAATAGATCCTGGCTCCATCACTCCAGCTGGATACTTCCAAGCCAATCGACACAAATACTGACAGTGCTAATACAGATGAGTCACCTCCACACTCTAAACTTTATTATCCTAGGCACCATCTTAAGAACTTGGATTTCCAAAAGTATCTTCTAGAGAAAAGAACAAGAAGAGCAAGGAAGAAAACTAAAGAATAGTTTGAGATGACATAAAGAACAAAAGAATCCTGTCCATTCTCAGTATGCTGTTGTAATTAAATGCAAAGATCCATCCCCAGTCCATGAGACTAGATTGCAGTGTTCTGTGTGGAAAAAACATTCAGAGCTGAGTTTACTAGATATGGTCATCACACCCATCAAGCTTGGAAGCCCATAAGAGAAACAACTTCATCAAGACAACCAAAGTCATTTGGTCTAGGTGTGTGGGCTTTTACAGGTATTTTTCTGCCTGAACTTGAAAAGGATGCCCTAGTCATTTCTGTCATCAAAGTTGGAAAGGCCATCTATCTTCCTATGGCAATTTGGAGTCATTTGTATAAACTAGAAGCACATTAAGATTGAGACCAATTGCTACCTTAGGCCTAGGTTCTCAGGAAATCAGATATACTGTTATTTTGTGAATTAGAGTTCACTTGTCATATGGAATGCAAAAACACTTAGGATTTCAGAGAACAAATGTGTTACAAAACTTATGACAGCTCTGGACAACAAATCATGGATCATAATGGCAGAGAGGATGGAGCTGGCTAGCATAAATGATTTAGCATATATTTTTCCCAGGAGTGATTCTCTGAAAAGGGTTAGCATTTCACTCATGTGTTTCTTCTTTCACTCTACCTCTGCATAGATTTCAAGGCCCAATCTCTGTCTCTTTACTTCCAGGAAGCTTCCCCTTACCAACTGCTATGGTTTTCCTTATTTAAACAACTTATCTAGTATATCACTACATTGTGCTCTTTCTTTCTTTCTTTCTTTCTTTCTTTCTTTCTTTCTTTCTTTCTTTCTTTCTTTCTTTCTTTCTTTCTTTCTTTCTTTCTTTCTTTCTTTCTTTCTTTCTTTCTTTCTTTCTTTCTTTCTTTCTTTCTTTCTTTCTTTCTTTCTTTCTTTCTTTCTTTCTTTCATTCTTTTTT